>NW_027395283.1:2500-225000 GCF_027580225.2 Misgurnus anguillicaudatus
CGTTATTTGGTGTTGTACCTGCAGACATACATTTGAATAGCTCACAAATTAATGTATTGTGTTTTGTGATGTTGCTAGCCAGATGCCTAATTTTACTAAACTGGAAAAATGAAATTCCTCCTAGTCATCAAAACCTTCTTCGCGATGTAATGGCGTATTTACAATTGGAAAAAATTAAGTATTCTTTAAGAAAAAAAGAACAAACATTTTACTCAATTTGGCAACCTTTTATTGATTATTATAACAGGTAAACTTGGTCGGTCCTCCTAATGTTTGATTTGATATATCTAAGTAATTTGTACATAACTGTTGAAAAACATTAATAAAAAATAAATGGGAAAAAAACATATTTTGCTCAGTGCCTCAGATTAGTAGCCTAGAAATCTAGACGCACCCTAGCGGCCGCAAAATATATTTGCTGCCAGGGTTTAGTCTAGGCACTCACAATACACTTAACAGCTCCAAAACCCAAAATTTGGTCAGGCCAATCACATCGTGTGTAGCGTCTGAGGGGCGGGCTTAACATGATGACGACAGAGCTGCCTGCGACGGTTCCTACTTGAAAACAAAGAATGGCTGCTGCTGCTGGCGAACAGCTTTCTTTTAAAGCGGCTTTGGCCGCGACTCTGGAGGACTTAGACTTATGTTTTTCTTTGAGAGAAGAGCAAATAACCCTACTGAAGTCCTTTTTAAGCAAGAAAGATGTGTTTGGAGTTTTGCCGACTGGTTACGGTAAAAGTTTGATATACCAATTAGCTCCACTGGTGGGGAAACGCAGGGGACTCATACGTCACCTTCTTCGTTGCTCTGATTGGTCATAGCGCTATCCTATTGCGTGCAGAGGCATTTTGAGGGACAACCTTATATCCCGCCCCTTGCATTGAGCCGTTTGTGTGAAGAGTTGCCAGACCTTACATCTTGATGTAGGTCTGGCTAACCAGGCTATCAGATTAGATAAATAGGGGGAGAAAAAGCGAACTTGTGTGACTGTCCGAAGACATTCAACCACATGTGCGTTCACACTACAAAAACAACCCAGTCTCATGTGTTAAGTCAACAACCTCTTAATGTGGTCGAAAGTGGACAAGCTCAAAACATTTTAAACATCATTTACACCTGTCTTTAGCGTCGCCCACTTGTGATCCACTGGTGATTACAGCACAAGAATGTGATTTCTTTACTCAAGTCTTTGTTTTAATGTAGCCTGAAGCTTTTACAACAAACTAAGAAAAAAATTGTTTGTAAGTTTGATAGTTTACAGTAAGACAAAAATATGCATTCTCTGTATTTGTAACGAATTTATTAATGAAATTAGTTTTAGTGCTTATTTTTTTGTTTTTTAACCACCCAGTGACTGGTGCAACCTATGCATTGTGCTAAACATTATTTTTTAAAGACCTACACAGGTAGACCTATGATAACGTTAGAATAACATTAGGGGAACGTTATTTTTAGGTTAGTTTAACGTTACCCTAACCTAAAAAAAAATGCTATTTTAACGTTACACTAACCTTAATATAAAGTTCTATTTCTGTAAAGAAAACGTTCCTGGCTAACAAAAACAAACCTTAAAAAATAACATTATGGGAACCAAAAACTAACGTTAGGGGAACAATTTTAGAGCAAAAAAACGTTAGGAAAACGTTTTGGTAACCAAAAATTGTTAGCTGGTTTTTCTTTATTCTCATTTCACATGTTTGTTCGTTTCTTGAAATTTGCATTCATTTTTATTGGCACAAAAATGATCCAATAACGCAGGGGTGGGCATCGAGGGCCACAGTCCTGCAGAGTTTAGCTTCAACCTTAATCGAACACACCTGAATGTCATTTCCAAACAGTCCTGAAGACTTCAATTAGATTTTTCAGCTGTGTTTGATTAGTGTTGGAGCTGAAGTCTGCAGGGACACTGGCCCTCAGGACCAGGAGTTGCCCACCCCTGCAATAACGCAACACATACCAGTAGAGACCATTATAGTTTCCATTACAACCAATAAGAATACCATTAAAACTATTACATCCAATAGAATTTATGTGATGATTTCTATCATTTTTTAGCAGGGAGGTTTTGGTTCCCAAGAAAACAAAAAAACAAATACCATATGGGAACATTCTGTGTTTGCTGGGCTCTCGGTTTTCATCAAAAATATCTAAAAATGTGTTCTGAACAGAATCGAAGCACTTGGGGTTTAGGACGACACAGGCGTAAGTGATTTATGATCAAATTTTCATTTTGGGGTGAACTAAGCCAACATGCATGTTCCTCAATAAGCCTATTAAATATAGCCTAAACTCCTTTAAAATTTTCATTTTTTGGTCTTTTGATTAGTGAGTTTGTGACTGAAAACCCAAAACAGGTGCTCACATGACAGTTAAAGTGTAAAAAACACGACAATAATTATTAGGGGCCAGTTGTTCAAAAAGTTTAATCTTTTGGTAAACCATCTCACCTTTGTCCTGGTTTTTCAAAGCAAAATTGGATTGGATCACCCTGATCCAGATACACACTTTTTTAGATTAGCAAATCTGGATTAAATGTCAATGTTGACTATTAGCTATGTAAGAAACAGCAGGTAGTTTTGTTTGTATGGGGTCACTAAGTGTTTTTACTTGAAAAGACAATAAAACAACATAACTTTCCCTTACTTTGCCATACTGCCATACATTGTTATAGGAAGGGGAACGCTGGCGCGTTTTGGCTGCCGCTCCTTTCTCCCGTTTTGTTTGTTTTATTATTGTTTTATTATTGATTATCTCTATTTTTGTTTTATGTGATTACGTTTTGGAGCTTTGAAGATCGTTGTGTCGTTTTATTTTATGGCGCTGTGTGATCACGCAACACGCGTTGGATTATTATTTCTACTTCTGAGTGTCTGCTATTGGAACCAACTCTCCTATTACCCTGCATTGGATTTACACTGCTGCGAGACTGCTGTTAGTGTGGACTCCTCCTGCATGGCATTAAGGTACACTGCCTGTCAGCTGTTGAAACTTAAACGGAACTTTTATTTGGCAAATGACATTTATAAAATTGGTGATGATGCGGGAATTCTCAGGCGTAAGCCCTACATACATCGCTCTTCTAGGCACAGTTTCATACATCTATCATCTGATGTTGTTTCCTATCCCACATTTCATCGTAAATCTCCAAGGCTGTCACACAGACCTGCTGGGATTAATTGCAATAACCTGTCTGCGCCCACACAGATTGAGTTTTCCGGGGCACCTCCTGAGTCCCCGCGCCTGTTGAAATCTGCGCTTTTTAATACACGCTCTGTCAACAATAAAGCGGTGTTGCTATCTGACATCATCGTGGACAATAAACTTGATATTTTATGTCTGGTTGAAACATGGCACAAGCAGTCGGATGGTCTTCTTTTTAATGAACTTACTCCTGCTGGCTACGGGTTATTTGATTTTCCTCGTTCCTCTGGTAGAGGTGGGGGAATCATTGTGTTGTATAATACAAAATACAGTTTAAGTCCAGTAGCTGCTCCGTTATTTAATTCATTTGAATGCCTCGTTCTGACAATTTCCGAATCGCTCCCCACTGCTATAGTTACAGTCTATCGGCCTCCTAAGGCAAATAAAGACTTTCTACCAGAATTTGCAGAGCTGTTGTCATATGTATGCCTCAAATATGAGAGAATCCTAATTTTGGGGGATTTCAACATCCACATGGACAAAAATGACTCTGCATTAACTAAAGACTTTTTGTCTTTACTGGAGTGCTTTGACTTGATTCAGTCTGTTGACCACCCTACACATAATAAAGGTCATATTTTAGACCTGGTGATCTCTAGTGGATCCCTTGTGTCTCAGTTGTCGACTGTTGATCTTGGATTGTCTGATCATATGGCTATCATTTTTGATCTGTTTTTACCTGGTGCCAGTGTCTCCTCTTCTCGTACAGTGACATATCGGAAATGGAAATCTATTGAGCCCTCTGACTTTTCTGTTTTTATTGATTCCTCATTAAACGGTTTCTCTTCATCTGATCCTGTGGAGACTAAAGTCTTTATGTTAAATTCTGTTCTCCTGTCTGGCCTGGACTTTTTTGCACCTCTAAAGTCACGTTCTGTATCATATGTACGTCCTGCTCCTTGGTATAATGATGACTTGCATACGATGAAGACATCTTGTCGTAAAATGGAACGTAAGTGGCGTCTGACTGGTCTGACTGTTCATTATGAAGCTTGGAGAGACTCCTTACAACTATATAAAGCTAGGATTGTATCTGTAAGATCTGATTATTTTTCAAAGATGATTGGTGACGGACTTCCGGTTTGGCTAACATGTGAAAGCAGCGTTGTTTCAAGCTCCCGCAGCAGTAATTTCGGAAATTTATCTTTTCTCTTTAATCCCCGAAAACTGAGACTTGAAGTATCAACATTAAAACTTTGAACATCCTAGAAAAAATGTCAAAAGCATCAAAAGCGGCGAAAAAGACTGAAGCAGATGTCTGTTCTACGGACAGCAGCACAACGCTAGCCACCATTGCTAATATGCTAGAAGATCACAGAGCTAGTATTGCGGCCGACTTCAAAGCAACATTCGATGCTCTGGAAGCGAGACTTGACAAAATGCAAACAACGATAACAGAACATGGTCAGCGAATGAATTCGTTGGAATCCCACGCTGAGCTGCAAGCCCAACGAATTCAAGCACTGGAGGAGAGGTGTCTCGCATTAGCGGATAACAACGCTAAGCTAACAGCGAAGACTATCGATCTTGAAAGCCGCAGCCGCAGAAATAATATTAGAATAATCGGCCTCCCAGAATCAATCGAGGGACCCAGGCCCACGAGCTTTTTCGCCGAGCTCCTGACTGAAGTACTGGGTGATCAGATCCTTCAGTCTCCCCCTGAACTAGACCGAGCGCATAGAACGCTCGTCGCTAAACCACAACCCGGCTCGCGGCCCAGACCGGTTATACTTCGCCTTCATCGCTATCAGACCAAAGATCTGATCATTCGGGAGGCTCGTAAGAGACGTGGAAAACTTCAATACCAAGGAATACCAATCCAGATATTTGAAGATTACACACCAGAAATCGCTGGGGAACGAGCTAAATATCGTGCAGTGATGACTGAACTTTACAACCTCGCTTTACGGCCAGCGCTCCTTTTCCCGGCTCGTTTACAGATCACTCTGGAGAACGGAGCGAAGAAGAGATTCTCATCCCCTGAAGAAGCCACCACCTTTGCGGCCAAATATCAGCAGGCCCCGAGGCCTCTATAGTTTGACTGCTATGCTACCCACGACATTTGTGGACCATGTTAACCTAGCTAGATCTTTTACGGGAGGAGCTGTGCTCGTATTGAGATGTAAGGTCTTGTTGATCGATGGATCGATGTTTATCACTTAAATACTATACTGGACTAACCATACATCTGGCTCAGCGGTTTCAAGATACAATATTGTTGTGTATTACACTACACTTTATTCTAATTTGAAGTTAAAGTAAGTAAAAGCTTATATTATTTTATTTCATGTTTAAGTTACAACGATCTCAAGCTACTATATGGTTATAAATGATTATTTTGAGTGGAACGGTAGTAAACATGCAGTTCACTCGATGTTAATCGAGATTAATATCCAATATATTATTTTTTCACTCTACATTTACATTTCCTTTTTGTTTGTTTTGTTTTATTGCTTACAAATCACTTATTTGATATCCAGCGGGTTCAGAAGCTAAGATTCTAATTTAAAGTTACTCAAAGACAACAATATTTTATATTATATATTATATTATATATTATTTTACTTATATTTAAGTTAGAAGGTTGTCAAGCTAATATATGGCTACAAACGATTACTATGATGTAAAGGGGTTCTAAACCTGCTGCTCACTCAATGGTTAATTGATTCATACCCTTATTATTATTATTTTATTTATTTATTATAATTTTTTTAATTCTACATTTGTTTAATCTTCTTTAATTATTATTATTACTATATGTATATATATATATACATATAGTATATATATATACGTTTTTTTATTTATTTTTTTATTTTTTTTTTATTATTATTTTTTTTTTTATTCTAAATCATTTTGTGACTTTTGAATCACACCATGGCATTTAGTTTATCTTGATATCTATTCATGCTATATAGCCGTTATGAAAACATGTTTACGGTTCACGTTCATTACACTAGGGGTCCCAATTGGCTCTTTACGCTGCGGGAGCTGGGACAAATAAGGGGAATAGGAAAGACAACGCAGAAAGGGAAGTATGACTACTTGGGTTTAGTTCTGATGCATGGGATAGGGGAAAAGGGATGGGGAGGGATATATTCACTTGATTTTCTTTATTTTGTGTTTTGTACTATGTGTGTACTTATTTTGTACTGGGCTATTTTTGTACAGAAGATCCTACTTGCGGTTTGCTGCTTGCTCCTTGAGACTGTTCTGACAACCTTACCACGGGAAGTTGAACCATGGCTAATGTAACTAAGGGGGGGACTGCTGGCGGACAGACTGTGAGGATTAGCTCACTAAACACTGGTGGGTTAAATGCTGTAATTAAACGCACAAAAGTTATGACACATATCAAAAACCTAAATGCAGACATAATGTTTCTTCAGGAGACACATTTATGTAACTCTGACCATAGAAAATTAAATAGACCTTGGATTGACCAAATTTTTCATTCACGGTTCAATGTAAAATCTAGGGGCACGGCTATTTTAATCCGGAAAAATGTCCATTTCACCTCAGATAAAGTAATGACAGATTCAAACGGTCGATATGTTATTGTTACTGGTACGCTATATGAAAAGCAGGTAATCCTGGTATCTGTCTATGCTCCCAATTGGGATGACCATAACTTTGTGAGTTCGTTGTTTGCTACCATCCCAAATTTAGATTCTCACCTTTTGATAATGGGAGGAGACATGAACTGTGTGATAGATGCAACATTGGACAGGTCTAGTACACGGTTAACCTCAATCATGAAAATGTCCCAAGCCTTTTCCACACTTATGAGTCAATATGGATTGGTAGACCCATGGCGATTTTCACATCCGTCTGCGAGACAGTATTCTTTCTTCTCCCATGCACATCGTTCATTCTCGCGCATAGACTATTTCTTGATAGATAAAAAGCTTATTCCAGCGACCATCTCCACTCAGTACCTTCCCATAACAGTGTCAGATCATGCCACTGTGATCTTGGACCTTCACTTTAGTAGGAAACCAAAAGGATTCAGACATTGGAGGCTAGACCCGCTCTCGCTGGCAGATGCCAACTTTTGCAAACATATTTCGGAATCGATCACTTTCTTCTGTGAAACTAATAAGAATGATGAAACTTCCCCATCTATACTATGGGATACTCTCAAAGCTTACATAAGGGGTAAAATTATTTCTTTTACATCACATACAAATAAACTGCGCAGATCTCGGCAGAAGGAGCTGGAGGAAGCTATTGCAGATCTAGATAACTCGCTCTCGTCCGTAAATTCACCAGATTTATATAAAGAAAGAATAAGACTCCAAACAGAACTTGATCTTCTTCTCACTTTTGAGGCTGAGCAGCTTCTCCTTCGCTCTCGGGGGTTAGTATACGAACATGGTGACAAAGCAGGACGCCTTTTGGCCCATCAGCTGAAAGCAAAAGCAGCGTCAAACCAAATTACCCAGATAATCGATGATTCAAACTCAATAACTAACAACCCGGACAAAATAAATGACACCTTTAGATCATTCTTTTCCCAATTATATACATCAGAGTCCCTCACAGATGATAACCAACTAAATAACTTCTTTGAAAAATTGGACTTACCTAAAGTGTCACCTGAGGACAATCAGAAACTAGACGCCGCTCTAACTCTCTCAGAAATTAAAGAAGCGATAAACTCAATGAACTGTGGCAAATCCCCAGGCCCTGACGGATATCCGGTCGAGTTTTATAAGAAATTCTCAGATCAGCTAGCCCCACTACTACTGGAAATGTTTAATTACTCATTTAATCAAGGCACCCTGCCGCCCACGCTTATGCAAGCTTCCATCTCTCTGATTTATAAGAAGGGAAAAGACCCACTGAGCTGTGCTTCTTACCGACCAATATCACTCCTTCCGGTAGATGTTAAAATACTCGCAAAAATCTTAGCTCGGCGATTGGAATCTGTCATGCCCAAGATAATTTCAGAGGACCAGACAGGATTTATAGGGGGAAGACACTCATACTCTAACATAAGAAGGCTTCTCGGCGTCATCCTCTCCCCATCTTCTTCTAAAGTCCCAGAGGCAATAATATCTCTTGATGCCGAGAAGGCCTTCGACAGGGTGGAATGGGCCTATCTCTTCTTCTCCCTGAGACAGTTTGGTTTTAATACTAACTTAATTTCATGGGTCCGATTACTTTACTCCTCTCCCTGCGCCTCAGTGTGCACAAATAACCAACGCTCTACTCCGTTTCCTCTTTTTCGGGGAACACGGCAGGGATGCCCACTATCCCCGTTGCTATTTGCGCTAGCGATTGAACCATTATCAGTGGCTCTAAAAATGGAGGAGGGACTTGAGGGGATTGAAAGATGGGGCGTAAAGCATCAAGTCTCGTTATATGCAGATGATCTGCTTCTCTATATAAGTAACCCATTGGCAAGCATCCCACGTATCATAACTTTGCTGGATTCTTTTGGTCGTTTGTCGGGATATAAGCTAAATATCTCTAAAAGTGAATACTTCCCAATCAACCAATTAGCTGTAGCCATATCGCCATCAACTATACCGTTCAAAATAGCCAACGCAGGATTTAAATACCTTGGCATTACAGTTACACAATCCTTGCGAACAATTCGAGAACAAAATTTTACATCATTAACAATGACGGTCAAGTCTGATTTACAAAGATGGAATTATCTTCCGTTATCCTTGGCCGGTAGAATACAAATTATAAAAATGAATGTGTTACCAAGATACTTGTATGTTTTTCAATGTCTCCCCATATTTCTCCCCAAGTCCTTTTTCACAGCTATAAATGATATTATTTCATCATTTATTTGGGCTGGTAAACGGCCACGGGCAAGCCGTACACTGCTTTGCAGGGATAGATCAGCTGGAGGGCTTGGCCTACCCAATCTAATTGGCTACTACTGGGCAGCCAACATGCATAAGATATTATCTTGGTTTACATCACCTCAATCCAGTTGGTGCCAGAGTGAGTCAGCCTCCTGCTCTTCGTCGCTGCTAGCTTTAACATGTAGCACCTTACCCTTCTCCCCCTCAAGCTTCACCTCTAATCCGGTTGTTGTTGGATCTCTAAAAATTTGGACGCAAATAAGACGCCACTTTGGATGGCTTACCCCCCCTTTAGCAACTCCTATTTGCAACAATCACCTGTTCATTCCAGCAAAGACTGACTCACGATTTTCAGTGTTAGGAAACAAAGGGCTGCGTAGTTTGGGAGATCTGTACATTGATGGTATATTTGCAAGTTTCAATCAATTAACCTCTGCCTTCAATCTACATAAATCAGACTTTTTCCGATACTTCCAGTTGCGGGACTTTGCGAAAACACACGCCACATCATTCCCACAGATACCAACACCCAGCGGGATAGACCTGGCCCTTAAGGCTAAAAACATGTCAAAGGGCCACATCTCCTTTCTCTATAATTTAATTTCCTTAAACAGTGAATCTATTTTAAATAAGATCAAGATGAATTGGGAGTCAGAACTACAATTAAATCTTTCTGAAGAATTCTGGGAGGGAGCCATGGAAGTTGTTAACTCGTCATCCAGCTGTGCTAGATTGTCACTAATACAATTTAAAGTCTTCCACAGATTACATTATAGTAAAGACAAATTATCAAAGCTCTTTCCAGACAAAATTGATGGGAAGTGTAGTAGATGCTCGCAGACTCCATGCAATCTTACCCACATGTTTTGGGCATGCCCCAAGTTGTCTGAATTCTGGCGACTATTTTTTAAAACAATTTCGGATATACTAGGCATAATTGTAACCCCAACCCCACATATCGCCATTTTCGGCAAGCCCCCAGACGACCTCCTTACAACTACCATTCAAAATAATGTAATTGCCTTTGCTTCCCTTATTGCTCGTAAGAGAATTTTGTTATTGTGGAAGTCCCCTCAACCACCATTACTAAAAGTCTGGTTACACGACATCTTAGGTCTTCTGAAACTGGAGAAAATCAAATTCTCACTTATGGGGTCATCTAGCAAGTTTTACACACATTGGAGACCACTACTTGATTATTTAGATAAATTGCCAGCTGGGGAAGTCTCCTTGTAAAGTCTCAGCTTCCTCAGTTCCATTCCACCAGCGGCAGAAATCCCCCCCAAGATCTAGACACTTCAACATAGCAAATAATTTGCTCTGATGTCTGAGGAGTAAGCAGCAACTATTTGACATTTACTTTGTACAATTAAGGATTAGTACTAGCAACTTGCACTAGTATTGGTAACTACTACTATGTACTAATTGTAAGAATTATAATTTTAATTACATCGGTATATTTAAATGTATGTATATGTATAATGAGTACATAATTATTTTTATTACTGGTAGTTATTATTATTTTTTATTTTTATTATTATTATTATTATTATTATATATATATATATTTTTTTTTAATGTACAAGTGAATTATGGGTCTGGGGTGGGTAGGGAGAGGGAGGGAGGGGATGTTGTTAAGTTTAAAAAACAAAAGACATTGTATTTTTGTATGCACCTTATGTTTGTACTTTTTGCATTTGACAAATAAAAGTTATAAAAAAAAAAAAAAAAGATGATTGGTGACAACCAAAGGAATCCAAAACAGCTGTTTCATTCTATGAACAAATTGCTGAATTGTAATTAGGGATGGGCATAATTAATCGACGATCGATAATTGATTGTTAAGAATTTCGTCGATAACGTTAATTTGTTATCAATTAAGACTAGTAAGTGTGGATTAAGGATGTTTAAAATCTGTAGCCTGGTGGTCAGGATCTGAATGGATCAAATCAGCAGTTTTGCAATGCTTTATTTATCTCCACATATAAGTTATCATAAATAAAAATAAGCAGAGTAACTTTGCAAGTCTACCCTTCCACATTATATATTTCCTACTATGTATGTATATGATTTCCAAATAATAAACGAGAGTATTCAACGACAAAAAGCGTCTCATATGGAAATAAATCCTCACAATATTATTATTTCTCAAAACTTTATGACAAAAATAAGCAACTGTATTCCTACAGTTATTCAAAGATGCACACATTATTCCGCATATAATTTGAATATTATATAAAAGTATTCATTTAACGGCACGTTTCATATGGCAAATAAATATCCTCACATTAACATAACAGCATAATGAAATAAATAAACAGACAATGAAACAGGATTGAAATATAAATTGTATTATTATTACCGGAAAAAAGCAATATTGCTAAAATAATCTCTGAGGTAAATGCGTCAAAAACGCTGTTACCCGCACAATAAGTCTAAATGAGCAATAACAGTGAAAAAAGCATTATTAGGCCATGTCTCAAAACTTTATATGACAAAATATATTTAAAAGAAATGTATACTTACAGTTATTCAAAGATGCACACATTATTCCATATTACTCCCGTTTAGGAGCACGTTTGTCTCTGGCCTCGCTCTGTTATGTAATAGATTGACAGGTGCGCATCTCCGTCTTTCAAACATATATCATTTTGTAATTACTACCTTAGGAAAATTAGCCATGATTTTATCATTGTGAAAATGTTTTTTTTGCAGATTAAAAACGATTTGTATTTCCGCAATTTTACTACAAATAACATGGTTATGGTAGGCTATATTGTGGAGTTGGAGACCATAGTAAAATTGTGTCTACTGTTGTTTTACAACAAATAAAAACTAAAAGACTATGTTAGTATAATTATACAATGGTGAATGGGGCTCACAAAACGCACGCTGTTTCACACATACTCTGTATGCGGAATAAGCCAAGTTAGCGCTGAGGTACCTGTGCATCCCGGTCAGTCTCCTTGGAGCGGGTGTTTTCGGCGGCGGCTGGACTGACGGTCACCATGGGTTGCGGTCGCGTCCGACCCCAAAACATGTTTTTATTTCTCAAAAAAAAAATCAGTAGACTGGTGCAGAAGTTTTATGCGAGTTACTAAAGTTAGTTATTTTTCACGAGGCTTTAATGCCTAATTTGTTATAGCCTAATGTTAGGAAGGCTAATATCTTGCACTTTCTTCTGGCTTGAATAATTTTGAGTTACATTTTGACAAAACCTTTCAGATCTAAGTATTATGTTTTTTGTTTAATTTAATGTTAAACATGAATCTGTTTTTTGTTTTTTTTTATTTTGGAACTAATGAGGTCTCTGTTTAAGAACGCTGGCTCGCAGCTGCAGGTTTCGCTGCTTTAGAGCACTGCACATGCACGCACATATATGTTTGAAACATAGTTTAACTGTCTGCCACAAGTTGATCTTGTAATAAAGGTCTCATCGAGGAAAAACACGCTGTATATTTGTATTCATTGCATTTTTTAAGTATAAAAGTTAAATAACAAATTTTATTATAAAAATATTAATGATTAATCGATAGTCGATCGTTAATTCTCCCGACGATCGACAAAGAAAACTTAATCGAATGCCCATCCCTAATTGTAATAATTTTTTCACATGTTACTGCATCAACTCAACTATGTAATGCGTTTTCAAACTTTTTCAATACCAAGATTGATACTGTACGCAAGGGTTTAGGTGCTTCAACTTCACTTTCGTCTGTTTTGGTAAATTTTTCTTACTCAGGTACTGCTTTTTCTAATTTCTGTGTACTTGATTCAATCTCTCTTCATAAGGAGGTTTCTCAAATGAAGACAACCACCTCTTTACTTGATCCCATACCTACTAGTCTGTTTCAGTCATGTTTTGATTCCCTGTGTCCAGTTGTTTTGAGTATCATAAATGACTCTTTGTGTACTGGAGTTGTTCCTTCAGCATTTAAAATTGCTGCAGTTACTCCAGTACCAAAGAAGACGAATATTGGTTATGAAAACCTTTCCAATTTTCGTCCCATATCAAATCTTCCTTTTCTTGCCAAAATTTTGGAGCGAGTGGTTGCTTCTCAGTTAATTTCCCATTTAACTGTGAACAATCTTTTTGAGCCTTTGCAATCTGGCTTCCGCAAATTCTATAGTACCGTAACAGCGCTGGTAAAAGTTACAAATGATTTGTTAATTGCCTCAGATTCTGGGTATCTTTCAATATTGATCCTTCTTGATCTCAGTTCCGCGTTTGACACTGTTGGGGTATGTGATACTGCATGTTTTTGGGGTATGTGATACTGCACTGAATTGGTTTAAGTCCTACCTCTCTGATCGTAAACAATTTGTGTCTATGGGTGGTTTCAGGTCTGAAACTAGTGTTGTGCAATCTGGAGTCCCTCAGGGATCAATTTTGGGCCCCTTGCTTTTTAACATCTACACTTACCCACTTGGTCAGTTTTGAGATCTCTTGGTTTAAAATTTCACCTATATGCAGATGACACTCAGATATACATACACACTAAGCCTAATGACAATGTGCCTGTTGATTTTATTACCACTTGTATTTCAAAGATAAAAGATTGGATGACACGCAATTTTCTTTGTTTTAACAGTGAAAAACTGAGGTTATGCTTATTGGAACACCACACCAATTACGTAAAGCTGGGTCGGTTACTTTGCCCATTGATGGTTCAGTTATGGAATTTAAACCAAAATTGAAGAATCTGGGCGTGATTTTTGATTCTAGTTTAACATTTAAACCTCATATTAAAAACACTGTTAGAACATCCTTCTTTCATCTTAGAAATATCGCGAGATTACGTCCGATGCTGTCTTTCCCTGTTGCTGAGAGGTTGATAAACACTTTTGTGTTTACCAGGATTGATTATTGTAATGCCTTGCTGGCAGGGGCATCTAAAGCTACCTTAAACAGATTGCAGGTAGTGCAAAATTCAGCTGCTAGAATCCTCACTAGAACTAGCATGAGTGACCATATTACCCCGGTTCTGGAGTCTTTACATTGGCTCCCTGTTGGTTTTAGAGTTGATTTTAAAATTTTGATGCTTACTTACAAGGCTTTACATGGATTGGCACCTCAATATTTGGCTGAGCTTTTAATTCCATATACTCCATCACGTGACCTTCGCTCTTCTGAAACTGGCCTTTTAACTGTTCCTTTAACTCGTTTAAGATCAATGGGCGACAGGGCTTTCTCTTCATTAGCTCCAAAACTATGGAACTCCTTACCTATTGAGATAAGGCAAGCCAATACTCTTAGCATTTTTAAATCTCGCCTTAAAACTGATTTTTTTAGGTTAGCTTTTAAGTGAACATTTGTATTATATTTGATACCTTTGTTTATGGTTTTACTTGTTGTTGCATTGTTTTATATATGTGTGTATTATTTGTATATTGTTGTTGTTCAGCGCTTTGAGATTTACATTTAAAGGCGCTATAGAAAATAAAGTTTATTATTATTATTATTATTATTACTTTTAATTTTAATTTAACATGCAGTCTGTTCTTCTGTTTTTTTAAGTCATAAAGAGGTTAAATTTCAGGTAGTTTACATTTGTAGAACTGCTGGTTGTTAAATCTTTTGACTGTTTGGTTTCTGATGGTTGTGATTTATTGAATACTGTACAGTGTCAAATGAGAGTTAAAGGTTACTTTTGTTAAAATTAAATTTTGGTTTGCTATTGTCTGCTGTATGAGGGATTTATTTTGACTTTTTTTCTCAATTGACTGGAAGGCTTAATATAGCCCAATGTTATACTTTGAATACTTTATCATTAAACTGAACTGAACAAAATTTCAACAAACAAATGATAATCTTTTTAAATATTACAAAATACAAATGTTGTATTATAGACTAACTGTAGGTTTCTATGTTTTAGTAACATTTTATTGGAAGTTTTATTACATTTTTGTTCCTGAAATCCACCCTTTTGATGGGATCAGAATAATCCTAATTTTTGGGATCAAACAAATCCCAATCTTACTAAAATGTTTTGACCAACACAAAGTGACGATCTTATCCAGATCAAAACCTAGATTGGATTTTGTGATCCAATCCAAATTCAGAATCCATTTTTTTGTTTTGAACAACCCATTTTGAAATTTTGATCTAATCCGATAGCTGAAATCCAAATGGATTACTTTTGAACAACTGGCCCAAGGAGACATACCTGATGGAATAAAATCATCATCTTCCTCGGTGCGATCTTCCTCTTCTGTGGGTTCAGTTTTGATTTCTGTGGGTTCAGTTTTGATTTCTGTGGGTTCAGTTTTGATTTCTGTGGGTTCAGTTTTGATTTCTGTGGGTTCAGTTTTGATTTCTGTGGGTTCAGTTTTCATTTCTGTGGGTTCAGTTTTCATTTCTGTGGGTTCAGTTTTCATTTCTGTGGGTTCAGTTTTAATCTTCATCATGAGGTTTGTGCAGTCGATGAGTTTAACTGAACACATCTTCAGTTTGGTCTGCAGGATCTGCTGCTGTTCTCCAGCGTTACAGACAGAATCCAGAGACTCTGTGGAGGTTTGATCCTCCTGTAAGCTCTGTTTACTGTCACACACTGTAGTGTCCTGAGTGTCTGTGAGCTTTGACTCAGTATAACAGAGTAAAGTCAGACTGAGATCGGAGTCCTGTGTGTGTCTGGATTTCTCTTCAGAGAGTTTAGAGTCCAGCAGTGTCTGTGGTGTGCGGCTCTGATCTCTGCTCATCCACACTGAATCCAGACTCCCATCATCAGTCACATACACTGAAGATTCACAACAATCCATATCCTGACAACACAACACACACAAACAGTAAGATTAGAAATTATCTGATGTTGTCTGATTCAGGTAAATGATGTTTAAGCTGTACAAACCTCTCGATTCATTGCTAAATCTCCTCTTGACCTCAGCTTTGTCTCCAGTAACGCCACCTCTTTCTTCAGCTGAGATTTCTGTGATGAAATCATCAATATATCCAGCATGGACAG
Organism: Misgurnus anguillicaudatus; assembly: GCF_027580225.2. Taxonomy (NCBI): domain Eukaryota; kingdom Metazoa; phylum Chordata; class Actinopteri; order Cypriniformes; family Cobitidae; genus Misgurnus; species Misgurnus anguillicaudatus. The sequence continues at coordinate 18,489 of NW_027395283.1, forward strand.
ATCAGTTCATACTGATTTACAACCCACTCACCATCAACGTCTTAACACTTAAATGCACAGAAACAAGACTCTGTTTACACTCAATGAAACACGCAAGAGAGAAAAACACTGAGGATACACAAACACATCACACGCGCTCTTTCTTTCTTTCTTTAGTGAGTTTATTTGCGGACTAAAGAGCTGCAGCGCCTCCTGCTGTACTGGAGACAGAAGACGCTCACTGCTTTACAAGTGAGTATGAGGAGGCTGCAGATCTGGAGGCAGATTTACGGCTCTGTTGTTTCTGGTGTGTCAGTAGGTTGTACAGTGTGTACGAGCGTACACGATATAAGATAAACAGTGTAATGATCTGCACAAAATATTAAAATATACGTAGATATTCACTGTTGATTTAAACACTGCCTACAGGAGACGATTGAACTGCAACGGAATTTAGTGAACAATTACTAAAACAAATTATGGTCCCTCCCTTTATTAACAAGGGTTTTATTATGGTAAAAGTGTAGTAACCATGGTTTTTGTGTAGTGATTACTATCGGCAAAACCATGATTTTACTACACTAGTCAAGGTTTAACTATGATTTTTAAAGTGTTACTACAGTAACCATGTTTTTTGTTGTTGTAGTAAAACCATGGTTAATTTTCATTTTCTGATAAACTATTCTCTCTTGAATATGAAAATGAAACTTGCAGTTGAAGTATAAAGCCTTATTTTCATCTGTAAAGATACCTGTACAATGACATTCTTCCTTTTTTCTTACCACATCACATTCAACTGTGATTGTCATAATAATAAAGTAAAAAAAAACTGTTATACAATATATGGTATCCGTGCAGTGAAAGTGTGACAAACTTGTCAAGTACGCAACCTAAACTCAAATAGTGGTGTTCCTCTCAGCAGCAGTCTTTACTCCTCTCTACAAACTCTTGCAATTCATTTCCATTGTGCTACCACATCATACTGTGCATCTGGACAAGATGATATCAATGCAATAACAGGTCCTTTAACTTTCCTAGAAAGAATAAAAAGAATGACAAAATACTGAATAATTATGTAAACTGTCATTTACCAGCCCAGAGAAAAAACCTATAGCAGAAGTCAGGAAATCATAAAAATGATAAATGTGTTAATTCATGTTGTTTTTCATATTTTATTAACACTATTGTAGTTATGAACAGTTTGTTAGCTCCCGGACACATACACTTTTTAACAGCTTGGCACCTAAAATGCAAATTTTAAGGCACTGACATCATGTCAGGTCATCATGTGGGCCGCAGACGCTGATAGTTTAAGATGTTCGGTCAGACGTTCAATTAGTTCAAAGGAAGATATTTTGAGGATCGGTTTCTAATCAAACTGATCGTGAGCCCTATTAAAAAAACTATGAAAGTGAATGGAGCTCATAAATGTTTTAATTTCGAAACATTCCTCAAAATATCTTACTTTGTGTTCACCAGAACAAATACATTTATACAGGTTTGTAACAACATGAGAGTGAGTAAATAGAAAGAGAAAGTATTTTTCTGCAATAATGATCATAATTTGATTATTTGTTCTTACTATTAACGGGGCTTTTTAACAATATTTAAAACTTTATACGTTAAAAGTTTTTGGTGTCATAACCGTATTATATCACTGGTGCGTTACAAAGTTTGACTGTTAATAAACTCTTCCCACAAACATTACAGTGTTAAGGTTTTTCTCCAGTATGAACTCTCTGATGAGATTTTAAATGACCTGACTGAGAAAAAGTCTTGTCACACTGAGAGCATTTAAAAGGTTTTTCACCTGTATGAATTCTCTTGTGATATAGTAATGTAGACCCTTGACTAAAACTCTTCCCACAGACACTACAGTGATAAGGTTTCTCTCCAGTATGAACTCTTTCATGGGTTTTTAAGCTACTTGAACAAGTAAACGTCTTGCCACACTGAGAGCATTCATAAGGTTTTTCACCTGTATGAATTCTCTTGTGCTTTAATAATGTATGCTTTACACTAAAACTCTTCCCACAGACACTACAGTGATGAGGTTTCTCTCCAGTATGAACTCTCTCATGAACTCTTAAATGAGTTGAATTAGTAAAGCTCTTTCCACATTGAGTGCAGACGTAAGGTTTCTCTCCAGTGTGAACTCTCTGATGGACTCTGAATTTAGATGAACTAGTGAAGCTCTTTCCACATTGAGCGCAGACGTAAGGTTTCTCTCCAGTATGACGTCTCTGATGGATTATCAGTTGACATTTATGACCGTAACGTTTATCACAGTGTGAACACTGATAGAGTTTCTCTTTAATGTGAGTAATCTGGTGTGATTTTAATGAACCTGAATCCCTAAAGGTTTTGTCACATTCACTGCACTGATACGGTCTCTCATTGGTGTGTGAATGCACATGTCTCTTCAGATTATATTTACAGCTAAATCTCTTCTCAAAGTGAGGACACTCGTAAGGTTTTTCACCTGTATGAAGTCTTTGATGAACTTTAAGATTGTGTTTGGTTCTGAAGTATTTTCCACATTCAGTGCAGTTAAAAGGCTTTTCATCACTGTGTGTCCTCATGTGATCATTTAGATCAGAGGAAGAGACAAAACTCTTCCCACATTGCTCACAGTGAAACTGCTTCTTCTTCTTCTTCTCTCTGTGGTCTTTTGAATAAAGTTTCTTCTCTTGTAAGGTAGTAAAGCTGATCTCAGATCTGGTGAAGTGTTTCTGTTCTGTGTGTTTTCTCTCATGTCTCTCTAAATGTCTCTGTGAGCTGAATGTCTTTCCACAGGTGATGCAGGAAAGAGTTTGTGCTGTCAGTCGCTCTTTTGACGTTGAGGACGTTATTTCTATATCCAAACATGAATCGCTCTTCACACCTGAAAGAAACATGAAACAATTAAATTGTCTTTTCACTCTTATTTACACAAAGAAGGATGAAGAATTGAGATTCTGTATCTTTTTCTAGATTCACACATAAGACAGAAGTCAGGTGTCAGTCCTGTTATTACAGCTGGGTCATTGTTAGTGATGGAATATTTAAAGCGAGGGTTCGGACTGGAGCGCATGTCTAGAATAAATGGATATGGGTGTGCGATATGACGATATCGTGAACGATTAAAATGTCTCTACGATCTACTTTTTCGGAAACATCATTTTATCCGTGCCTTCATCAAGTACGTGACAATGGGGCGTCCACGGAGCTTTCAAAGTATTGACTGTGTACCGAGTCCGACACATACGCAATACAAATTATTGTTTAATCAAATTATTACTCTACCAGGCCATCAGGGCATCACTGATGTGCAACATTTACAGTAAATAAAAAAAATTAGGATAAGTGAAGAAAAGTAGCCAATCCACCATTGCAAACAAAGTTTAGAACAAACAAAAAACAGGAATCAAACATTAGGGTGACAAAAATGCTCCACAGCTTTTTTTCTTGGAAGAATTAAAAATTAAAGAAGAGAAAATAACAGTGAGTGAGTTTACATGCACAGTCTTACACCAATTATGCTTAATAAACTGATAACGTGTGGGGTTATGTAAACGCGTAAAACTGTTTTCCTTTATCGGGGAAGGCCCATAAACGGCGTAAGCAAAAACCGATCGGCACAGGTCGTTTTTTTGCTCATTACGCCGATTCGCGTGGCATGTAAACACCTTAACCGGCTTTCTCACGGTTTTGTCCATGTGCGCATGTCTCCGCTTATGAAAGATAAACGTCAGATGCGGAAGTAAGCGCAAAGTAACATATAAAAGTCTCAGCTCGACTAAGGCCCTGTTTATATTAGAGCATTTGCTTTTTAAAACAACATTTTAAAATGAAAACGATCCTCGTTTATACTGGCATTTTAAAAAGAATCTTCATCCACACTATACACCACCATAAATGCATGAAACATGACCATTCACGTAACTGAGCATGCGCATAAAAGTGTAAAATAACTTATTCCTCTAATAATAGCTTACCTTTGCGCGTTTATGCAGCCTAGGGGTGTGCAATATTGAAAAAAATTCATACCTGGGTCCTTTGCTGGCAACTATAACAGACACTATTTTTGAACCTATAAAAATGTGTTTGGGAAAGTCTTATACTGTTCTAGCTCCCCCCTACAACATAGTAATATGATTAATAGGTTGATTTTGATTTTATAACTAAACAGAAAGGTCTTTATGATTTAAAAAAAGCATTAAGTGAACAGTACTAAACGAACTTGAAGCAAAAATAAATTTCAGCAAATGCAAACTTCAATCAAACATAGTACAAGATGAAGTATTGCTTTAGCCTACAGAAATGCTTATTGCATTAATTTTTAAAAGTGTGCAAGGTCCGTGCACGTCCTACGCTAGCAACACAGAAATAGCTAAAAGCGCAAGCGGCTAAAGGAGCATTAAATATTAATGACGTTGAGTTTATTGTTTTTATTAATTATATTCACAAAACTTATTAACAAAACATTGATTAAAATTAAGAGACAAATTATCTGAAACAAAATTCGACACAGAGGTAATTGATTTATGATCAAATGATCATTTTAGGGTGAACTAACCCTTTAAGCCTACATACCTGTTGCTCAATAAGTATTAAAGATATCCTAAACTGAAAACCCAAAATAGGTGCTCCCAGTTAAAAATATTAAAAACACAACAATAACTAGATATTAAAGTTTGAAGACAAACTTTATGTTGGCTTGAAAAAGCGTGGCCTGAACAGTTTCACAGGATACACGTAAAGTTAAGACGTTCAATTTAGTCTAGCTGGTTGTTTGCATGATTAAGAATGAATACAGTTTGATTTATCATGAAGACAGCATGACTGGAATGAAGTTAGCATGAAGTTAGCATGATTAGCATGAAGCTAGCATGATTAGCATGAAGCTAGCATGATTAGCATGAAGCTAGCATGATTAGCATGATAAGCATGAAGCTAGCATGATTAGCATGAAGCTAGCATGATTAGCATGAAGCTAACATGATTAGCATGAAGCAAGCATGATAAGCATGACGCTAACATGATTAGCATGAAACTAGCATGATTAGCATGAAGCTAACATGATTAGCATGAAGCTAGCATGATGCTATCATGATTAGCATGAAGCTAGCATGATGCTAACATGAAGTTCGCATGATGTTAGCATGAAGTTTGCATGATTAGCATAAATAGCATGAAACTAACATGATTAGCATGAAGCTAGCATGATGCTAGCATGATTAGCATGAAGCTAGCATGAGGTTAGCGTGATTAGCATGAAGCTAGCATGATACTAGCATGATTAGCATGAAGCTAGCATTAGGTTAACATGATTAGCATGAAGCTAACATGATTTAACATGAAGCTAGCATGATTAGCATGAAGCTAGCATGATGCTAACATGATTAGCATGGAACTAGCATGATGATAACATGATTAGCATGAAGCTAGCATGATGCTAACATGATTAGCATGAAGTTAGCATGATGTTAACATGATTGGCATGAAGCTAACATGATCAGCATGAAGTTCGCATGATTATCATGAAGCTAACATGATGATAGCATGATTAGCATGAAGCTAGCATGATGTTAGCATGATTAACATGAAGCTAACATGATTTAACATGAAGCTAGCATGATTAGCATGATGCTAGCATGATTAGCATGAAGCTAGCACTAAGCTATCATTAGGTTAACATGATTAGCATGAAGCTAACATGATTTAACATGAAGCTAGCATGATTAGCATGAAGCTAGCATGATGCTAACATGATTAGCATGGAACTAGCATGATGATAACATGATTAGCATGAAGCTAGCATGATGCTAACATGATTAGCATGAAGTTAACATGATGTTAACATGATTGGCATGAAGCTAACATGATCAGCATGAAGTTTGCATGATTATCATGAAGCTAACATGATGATAGCATGATTAGCATGAAGCTAGCATGATGTTAGCATGATTAACATGAAGCGAACATGATTTAACATGAAGCTAGCATGATTAGCATGATGCTAGCATGATTAGCATGATGCTAGCATGATTAGCATGAAGCTAGCACTATTTAACGTGAAGCTAACAAGATTTAACATGAAGCTAGCATGATTTAACTTGAAGTTAGCAAGATATAAGCCGTTTCTCAATATGCGTTCTTGTCTGTACTTGCGTTCTTGTGGACTTGTGAAACGTCATCAGTCGCGGCCCAAGTACTGTTCCAATTCAAAGTTCGCATCAAGCCCAAGTTCACATAAAATCCCCGGATGTGTTCTTGATCCGCCCATTTTATCGAGGATGCATCAGAGGAGACTTGTGTGGACTTATGACAGCGAAGTTTCCCAGAATGCATTTCGCGTCAGGAGTTCGTTCTTCCGAGTCTGAACTTGCAAGTTCGAACTACGAAGGACACAAGTCCGAGTTTGGCGTACTTGGTATTGAGAAACTGCCATAATATGATATTAGCATAAAGCTAGCATGAAACTAACATGACTTAACATGAAGCTAACATGACCCAAAGACCCAACCCCCATGTCTCTATGATGTTCAGATCCAGAGATATAAGGCTTTGTTTATTATGTTGCTAGGGTGCTCATATTTGGTTGCTAGGGTTGATATTAAGACTAATTGGATGCCCGAGTAAAATGACTCCACCCCTATGTCTCTATGACACTCTGGTGTAAAGATATCCATCTGGGCTTTTTATAATGGTAGTCTATGGGAGATGTTGCTAGGGTACCCAAAATTGTTGCTAGGGGTGTGGCTTAATAGCTCTGGGGTAATCCTAAGAGACTAATTGGATGACTGAGTAAAATGAGCCCACCCCCATGCCTCTACGACACTCAAAAATGAAGATATTCCATCTGGGACGCTTTTATTCCCTAATATGGGCATGTTTCCTGCCCCATTATAAGTCAATGGGAAATTTTGGGGGCCTATTACACCCCAGGGGTACAGCTTACACCATATTGTGATGTATGTTCTTACAGAGCCTGTCAGGCTCCTTAAATGTGGTAAGCCACAAGTTTCTACAAGCTTCTCACTCGCAGCTATGACCCGTCAAAGTTTGTCTCCATGTTAAGTTAATGGGAATTTTGGGGTGTTTGAACGCCCGGTTTAGGAATTCGGAAGGTCCCATCAGTTAGAAAAGATATAGCACACTAAGTCAGACCAGTCTGAAGGTCTGTGGAACACTTGGTGCATGTAGCTTTAAAGCTCTAGGACGAGTTAGTGTCAGAAATTTTGGGGTGCTAAGAAGAATAAGATATAAGTTTAAACACAATAACAGTATGTTGGCTTTTTCAAGCCAACATAATTAAGGAGACATACCTGATGAAATAAAGTCATCATCTTCCTCCGTGCGATCTTCCTCTTCTGTGGGTTCAGTTTTGATTTCTGTGGGTTCAGTTTTGATTTCTGTGGGTTCAGTTTCGATTTCTGTGAGTTCAGTTTTGATTTCTGTGGGTTCAGTTTTAATCTTCATCATGAGGTTTGTGCAGTCGATGAGTTTAACTGAACACATCTTCAGTTTGGTCTGCAGGATCTGCTGCTGTTCTCCAGCGTTACAGACAGAATCCAGAGACTCTGTGGAGGTTTGATCCTCCTGTAAGCTCAGTTTACTGTCACACACTGTAGTGTCCTGCATCGTCTAAACACTAAAATACACAGAGACAAGACTCTGTTTACACTCAATGAAACACGCAAGAGAGAAAAACACTGAGGATACACATCACACGCGCGCTCTTTCTTTCTTTCTATAGTGAGTTTATCTGCGGATTAAAGAGCTGCATCGCCTCCTACTTTACTGGAGAAGGCGCTTCTTCTTCAGTGGTTTTACTGACAGTTTACGAACAATGTGCATTACCGCCATCTTCTGGAGTGTGGCGTAAACTCCTTGGAAAATAAATAGACGGTATGCACCTTTGGCGAAAGTGCCTGCGCGGTTACGCCCATGAGTGGCAAAAAGACAGAGCGCAGAATTTGAGTATAGAATCTGGGAAAAAGCTGTTGTGCGATAGACTGTACTAACAGATTTAACAAGAATTCGGATCTGTCGTTTTACAGACTACCAAAAAAAAACACACCAAAAAAACACAAGGAGAAGTTAATAGATCATTCATGCCAACGTCCACTGTCCACAGGTGGGTTGATAAGTTGTTATGGTCACTATCAAGCAGAGGTTTACTTTCTACTTAAAAGTATTTTTTCAAGTATTGTATTTTATCTGTGTTTTTCTTTGGAAACATACCAAAGCATATTATCATGTCTATTAAATTTCATAAATACAAGTTTTTGTCTTCTCGCGGTTCAATTGAAAAAATTAAATAATAAAACACCTCTGACACTTCTGAGTGTAAGTACAAATAGGGCATGTGTGCTGCACAGTTTAAGCCCTTTCTGTGAACGTGTGCATGCCATTTATTATTTATTTCATCATTTCCTGTTTTCTATTATTTCTTACTTATATTTATAGCCTACGTGTTTGTTCTAAAACTTTTATGTTTACATACAAATTAATATGCATATGCCTGTTTATATATGAATCACTTCACGATTGTGTTTGTGTGTTATATGTATATATTTATTAAGTATGTAAACATAATAATTTTAGAACAAACAGGAAGAAGAAATAGGCTAAGATATAAGGTAAAAAGAAATAATAGACAACGGAAAAATTATGAAATATTTAATAAATGGTGATATTCCTTCATAGTATAACCCATTCAAAACTTAATCTTTCTAAATAAATTATGAATGTAATGTGATGAAAACGCTATAAGAAACACATAGGGAACAGACTTCAACAACAGGTCCTTTAGCTTTCCTAGAAAGAATAAAAAGACTGACAAAATACTGAATGATTATGTATACTTTAATTTACCAGCCCAGAGAATAAGCCTATAGCAGAAATCAGGAGACGTAATCATTGTAAAAATGAACAAAGCATTTATTATCTGAACAGTTCCTTTTCCAGTGTTTTTTATACCAAGCAAAGTTAATTGACAATTAATGACATTATGGTCCCAAGACATTAAGACTTTAAACCTATTTGTAAAATCACATAGCACACAATATACAATAAACAAGTTTGACACATAACAAAAGAGTTTATAAAAGAGACAAATGTGTTATATAAATAATAAATCTGTAAATAAAATATGAAAAACAACACAAATTAATACTACTCTATATAGTTCTGAACAGTTAATTTGCTTCCGGACACACACGCTGTTTAATAGCTTGGCACATTACCTCATAAAAACCCAGCTACTTTTAAGACGATGACGTCATGTCATATCGTCATGGGTTGCACATGCTGCTAGGCACTAAAATTTCAAGACGTTTGGTCAAACGTTCGATTAGCCATTTGTCAATTGGACGTTTATTTGCACATTTTATCCGCCATATGGATAACCTGCCATAGATTAATAGTAAAGCGGCATTACCTGGGGCCTCATTTATAAAATGCTGCATAAAATCCATCCTACTGCTGCGTCCGAAAACTCAAGGCAGTGACTCGTTGCCTCGCTGCCTCATGAGAAAATGACTTCGGAGGCATGAAGGTAGCTCAGAGAAAGACTATCAGACACACTTCTAGGCAGCATGTTTGAAATTTAAACAGAGAGCGCCTTTGTGATAACTAATCACATATTTGAATACTAATTTCTCGCTAGAAATGCAATTAAAAGGTGTAAAAAGTGAAAAAATACTTTTATTTACACTAAATTGGTGGTCCAGTCGCGTCCTTGGCCGCCATTTTATTTTTTCGAACTCGACCAATCACATTCTTAATGTACGTCCACGCATAGGTATCTCAGGAGACAGGAAGTAAACCAAACATTGAATTCGGACATGCCTTGCTGCCCTGGAAAGCTGCCTCAGAAGGCAGCATTTTAGAGTTTTCAGACGCAGCCTACATTTGATCTTACAATCATTTAATAAAAATGCGTACGTGTGATTCATAAACCGAACGTACACGCAGAAAACGAGCGTACCCCTTTCAAATCTATAAATCGCAAATGAAGTTGAACTTGTGCGCGCAGCCGAGCAGTTTCAGATCTTTGCCTTTAAATAATGCGTAATTAATGTCAGACATAAAAGAGCCCTTGTCAATGTTTAAACCCAATTTCAAACAGCAAGAATGGCTTATTTTCCAAAAACCTGCAGCAATCGGACAAGCAAAAGTGTGTACCTCTGCTCAGACCCTGACGTGGCGCCAAGCACATTTCCATGTCAAAGACAGTTTTTATAAATATGGACTTTCCCATGGATTTTTGGGTACGCACACTTTACGATCAAATCTGTGCATACACACGCTTTATAAATGAGGCCCCTGCTTTCTGAACCGGCTGCCGCTTTACTGACGAGATGCGCGAGACAATCCCATGCGATTTATCATGCAGCCCTCTTTTTAAGTTACATTATTAAGCCAGAGAAAACTAAAATTATATATTGTAAATGAATATGTGATGCTAACGGGTTGTTTTGTAATGCTAAAGTCTTTAGTAGCCACAAGTTTAGATAAAATATCTGTTGGAAATCAAACTTTTTTTTTTAAGTTACAGACACCGGCCCATTTAGGGTACAGAAACTAACATTTAGTTACCTCCATGGGTAACATTATTTCAAAACAGGTCTCAAAAAACAACACTTTCATAGAAATATTTTTTTTATTATGGAAGCGAATGGGGATCACAAATAGCTTGATTTCAAACTTTCCTCAAAATATCTTTCATTGTGTTCATCAGACACAGGTTTGTAACTGTTACAAACAACATGAAAGTGAGTAAAAAAAGAACATAAGGACATCATAACCTAAAATAAAACTTTCAAATATGGGACCTTTAAGTCATTTTTAGTCCTCCATAATACAGTACTGTTAGATTAATATAAAAACATGAGCAGCAGTTTTATTTCAATTGTTTGTTTGTTCTGTTCTATTTATCTGCAATATTCCTCATAATTAGAATATTTGTTCTTTTTTTACTATTAAGTTTTAACAATATTTAAAGGTGTCATAACCTTATTAAGGTCACTGGTGCTTAAAGCTCAAAGTTTGACTGTTGATGAACTCTTCCCAAAAACATTACAGTGTTAAGATTTCTCTCCAGTATGAATTCTCTGATGGGCTTTTAAGTTACTTGAACAAGCAAACGTCTTGTCACACTGAGAGCATTTGTAAGGTTTTTCACCTGTATGAACTCTGTTGTGCTTTAGTAATGAACCCTTTACACTAAAACTCTTCCCACAGAGACTACAGTGATAAGGTTTCTCTCCAGTGTGAACTCTCTGATGGGATTTTAAGTAACCTGACTGAGCAAACGTCATGTCACACTGAGAGCATTTGAAAGGTTTTTGTCCTGTATGAACTCTCTTGTGATTTAGTAATGTAGTCTGTTGACTAAAACTCCTCCCACAGACACTACAGTGATAAGGTTTCTCTCCAGTATGAACTCTCTGATGAACTCTTAAGTTACTTGAACAACCAAACGTCTTGTCACACTGAGAGCATTTGAAAGGTTTTTCACCTGTATGAATTCTTTTGTGATTAAGTAACTTATTCCAATGACTAAAACTCCTCCCACAGACACTACAGTGAAAAGGTTTTTCTTCAGTGTGAATTTTCTGATGATCTTTAAGATTTGGTTTGGTTCTGAATCCTCCCACACTGCTCACAGTGAAACTGCTTCTTCTTCTTCTCTCTGTGGTCTTCTGAATGAAGTTTCTTCTCTTGTAAGGTAGTAAAGCTGATCTCAGATATGGTTAATAGTTTCTGTTCAGTGTGTTTTCTCTCATGTCTCTCTAAATGTCTCTGTGAGCTGAATGTCTTTCCACAGGTGATGCAGGAAAGAGTTTGTGCTGTCAGTCGCTCTTTTGATGTTGAGGACGTTATTTCTATATCCAAACATGAATCACTCTTCACATCTGAAAGAAACATAAAACAATTAAATTGTCTTTTCACTCTTATTTACACAAAGAAGTGAGATTCTGTGTCTTTTTCAACATTCACACATTTAGACATGTAATAGACATGTCACAGTGATGGGATATTTGAAGCGAGGGTTCAGAGCGCATGTCAAGAATAAATGGGGGTGCCAGATGAAGCCCTGATTTGTGAGTGTTGTGGCGTTTTAGTGTCAGATAGATGTCAAGAGTAGGGGTGGCACGGTACATGAAAAAACATTTGAACAGTTTGGTTTGCTTGTCTCGGTTTGGAGCATGTGTGTTGCACGGTTCGACGCATGCACAATGTAGCCTCGTGCTCGTATGTTACCTGAAGCCTTGTATACCTTGTCTGGCTCCACAGCGCGAACCTCCATTTGGGTTTTTTTATACTCGACTCACCGACTGGGTGCCAGCGTGATGAGACGTCATGCTTGGCTATATTCACCTGGAACTTGTGCTTCTTGGATTGCGGAGCCGCGTGCAAAGTTACAAAATTTGACGTGCACACCGCCTAGTGAAATGGGGTCTTGCGCACTCAACCAACCACTCTGCGTCTTCTAATTTTTCATTTTTGCCGCGCACACCCTTGTGCTCGTGTGGACGCGTCAAGTACAAGGCTTAAAGCTACACTAAAGATGGCAGTTCAAAGAAAGACTAAGAAACATAATGTAATGCATGATTATTTGTGAGTAATCCATTATTTTGTAGAAGTCAAATGGACCAACATTATATACTGACCGCAAAATTATAATTTTATCATAAATCACTTACACCTGTGTCGTTCTAAACACCCAAGTGCTCCGATTGTCTTCACAACACATTGTTACATATTTTTGATAAAAACCATCAAACCATTTGGCTTCTGTCTGTCCCACTGACTTTAGTTAAGTTTCACGGTTCATTTCCTCAGAAAACAATGAAAAGACATTACCAAAAAGGTCCAACATTCGTTCAATAAAAATATTATAAAGTGATGAGAACACTGAGTTGCCAGCGTACAGACACAGAATACACCGGCAAGTAATATTGGCATTTATATGGGTTGTTTAAGTATTGTTTACAATGTTTGCATAACGGCTTAAATAAAAACATTGTCAACTACGTCAGCAAGGGCCTGTTTAAGAAAGGTGGTTAAGTGAAAACTCTGAGTTTTTTAACCCTGAAATGAGGAAAACTCAGAGTTTTCTGTTTCAAAATGAGAGGTAGGTTAAACCTAAGACAGCGGGGTAAGTCAAGCCTGTTTCAGAAGGAGGTAACTTATACTCAGAGTTTGTTTCCGCAGTAACTTACTCTGTGAACCTAACCTGGTCGGGAGTAGTGGTGTGTCGTTCATGAATGATTCGTTCATTTTGAACGAATCTTTAATATGACTCGGGACTACCGAGTTGTCTCAGAGAGTGATTTGTTCATTTTGTGTTGACCGCGCATGCGCATTGCGCAACATATGGGCTCTGAATCTGAAACAGAAATGATTAGTTCATCATTCTCTTGAGTCTCGAGTTCGGGACAGGTTCGAGTCTTTTGTTCTTCCTGTCAGTCCCATAGAGGCTACACTACCAGTACCGGAAAGAGAAATGATTAGTTCACCTTTCGAGTTCGGGTTCGGTTGGGTCAGAGTCTTTCGTTCTTCAATAAGATGGAACTTTAATTTTTCAAATAATGTTTTTGCACATATTTTGTATTTAATTTACTAAATATAAAACAATATAGGATACATTCAGACGCAATCAATAATACGAATCTAATGTTGTATTTAATGTGATATACCAGCGGTCACGTGACATAAGGACTCGGACCCGGCCGAACCCGATCTCAAGACTTGAATGAACTAATCATTTATCTTTCCGGTACTGACAGCATAGCCTCTATGAGGCTGACAGGAAGAACGAAAGAGTCGAAATCGTCCCGAACTCGAGAGAATGATGAACTAATCATTTCTCTTTCCGGTCCTGTGCTGTATATCATACGGCACAGCCTGGCCGAACACAGAGAGTCAGTAAGACAGTGACGAGTTGACAACTAACATCTGTAAGTTAGACACGAGAGGAGGCGTACAAATGTGATAAATATGGAGTTCCGTTTCTTATATTTTGGCTTTGGCTGCATTACCATGACTTGTACACGAGGACTGACTTAGGAGTAAGCTAATAATTTCTATCTCTTGTGTATGTTTCAGAGCTTGTGTCAAGAAATAATGAAATAAGGATTTTTATTTCTCATAACTTGTTAGAAATGTCATATTTGTTTGCATAAGTGGTTATTTTGGGGTAATTTGTGAAATTATAGGTAATCATATTTTAAATGAACGAAAAGAACGAAAAGACTCAAAAAAAGATTCGTTCATTTTGATGAACGAGATTCAAAGATCCGAATCAGAAAAATGATCCGAACTTCCCATCACTAGTCGGGAGCAGGTTTTATCCTGTAAACTCAGAGTTTCTTGTGGTCTCCTCCCCTTTTTTAAAGGAGCAGCGGTGTTTAATCTTGTTAGTTGCTTTAGTACATTCAATCATTGGGCACATTTTTATTATGAACACTGTAAAATATTTTAAGCTGTCTTTAAGTTATAATTAAATTGCCAGTGCAAACCATTTTAACTTACGACTTTATATTTTTATATATTACACTAAACTTTCAACTAAAAAATTCAAACAGTAAATTGAAATGACTTGTAAAGCTAATATGATATACTTAGATGCATAGACCGTCTAGGTCAGAGGTCCCCAACCACCGGGTCGCGACCCAGTACTGGGTCGTGGACAAGTTTCCACCGGGTCGCAAGAACGTCCCGAAAAAATTTGTATAATAGCCACGTAATAGCTTAATCGGGTATTTTGTACTGTAAGAGCCGACTTCAAATAACATCAATCATTTCCACTTTTGAACAGAGCTGCGCTCTCTCTCTTTTTCTCCGCCCTCTCTCTCTCTCTACCAGCGCATCAGTGATCACATTGCTGTCATTAGAGTTTGAGCATACAGTACTTCTAAAACACAATCGATCAAAGAATTGCGGAGGTATGACTTTATGAATCATTTGCAAATGTACGTCGCAATGATGTACATATGCGACGACGTTCAAATGTGTGACAGCGCAAATGACTGAAAAGTAATTATTTTATTCTTCTATAAAACAACTTCAGTATTATCCATCGATCATAGCACCATGATCAAAATAAACTATTAGGCTAATAATATTTTAACGGCTACACTTTTAACGTAGGTTTGAAAGGAACCTAAACTTGTCAATCATCATAATCATGGTAAACGTGAGTCTCCGTGCCTCTGCGCCCAGCCGCAGATCTTCTGGCATCTCTCCTCCTTCACTGCATTTTTCTTCTCTTCTGTTACTTGGAATTGGGTCTCGAGCCCGACCAAAATTCGAGCTGCCTTCGAGAACAGCAAGGCAAGTTTGTTTAGGTTCCATTAATTATTAAGACTAAATGGGCAGCCAAACTAGTAAAAACAATGAAAGTAAAAAACAATCCGCCAAAATATGGTTTTACACGTCTATAGAAAATATACTATAGCCTAAATAAAGCAATTATTAATTTTCCTAATGCATGGTTGTTATCTTTACTTCCGTTTAAAACGTAAATTTCGAAAAGGAGGATTTTCAGCACGTTTGAACAACAACTCTTCGAACCCCCCCAATCTCCCCCCCCCAGTCCGCGAAATTTTTTTAAAGCTGAAACCGGTCCGTGGTGAAAATAAGGTTGGGGAACCCTGGTCTAGGTGACTAAAATGTCATGTACTTTTATAGAGAATCCTGTAGATGATGATTGGATGGTTGCATTCATTTGTAGAAAGTTAGATTTATGTCGTGAGAGGATTTTGAGACCCCGAGTGGTTTTTTGTCATATCCACTTACATTTATGTGAGGAAAATTATACTTTTTTTGCAGTCATTTTAGATATATAAATATCCTTATATGACTAATATCAGTCTTTGTGGTGCTCTTACATCTATACAGTTGCCTTGACATTTCTTACGTATCCACTCGTCATTATCGCTGGTCTAGTGGGTAGTGCTGTGTGCAGTAGTTAGGGCAGATGTACTGTCGGCGATCGGAGTTCGAATCCTGGCCCTGCGAGTTTTTTTTATTCATGACAAACATTTGTAAAGTTCATAGCCTTATATGACAAAGTATTATGCTTAATTTCATTTTTAGCTGAGCTGCTGTCATCTTTTTGTCCATGAGATTGCATCTGCATGTAAATGAATATAATAACGTACAGTCCTAAGTTTATTTACTTCGGATATTTTAACTGTGATGAAAAATTAAAGGTGACATAGAATGGTTGAACGGAGTATTTATCCTTGTTCTGTGATGTGACATGTAGACAAAAACTTTTTTGTTTGGGTCTGTAATGCCTTAGAAGCTTCCTAAAAACCTCTCTCAGATAGCTCTATTAGGTTGGGGGATTTTAAACAAGTGGTTTGCACCTATTTGGCTCCCCCTACTGGCTTAACTTGCAATCTCATTACTGATTGGCTGACTTTGCTGCCACTCAAAAAATGTAGCCAATTATTTTAAAGTGGAGGGGCAGGGAGATGCCTGTGATGTCATAACAAGCATCAGTTTTTCAGATTGGGCCGTTTTCTGGCTGACATTTCGAAAAGAGGAATTTCTATGAGACTGAGATGTTTAACATGTTTAGCACTTTTTGTATGTTTGTGAATGTGGGTAGACTACCATATTCAACAAAGACAAGGTAGAAATGGTTTTTCATTCTCTGTCCCCTTTAAATGTACGCATTTACTAGAGTAGCAATTTACAAAAACAACTCTTTTCTTTGGTGTACACTTGCAGTAACACTTTCAGTTTTAGTAGTAAAAAGGATTAAGACCTCTTTGTCACGTGGTGTTGCCATGGTAAATCGTAATATCTGAGCTTCATCGATGATGGCTTTTCATTGTGGCTGTGCATGCGCTTAACTCAGAGTCAACCTACTCAGAGTCGATTGAACTAACTCAGATCAACTGTTCTGTAACCGAAAACTCAAGAGTTTACTATCTCAGAGTAAGTCAACTCAGAGTTCAAGTTTAAACTCAGAGTTGGTTGAACCTCCTTATTGAAACGGGCCCCAGGTGATGTGTCGTAGTCTGCTCATGAACAACCAAGGAGGAAAAACAAATTATTGAATAAAATGATTTGTTTTGGTTTCTCTGCATACAAAAGTTTTCTTTTCACTTCATAATTTTATTATTGAATGACTGATGGACCTTTTTTGGCTATGTCTTTCATAATTTTCTGGGGGAAAGAATTGTGAAACTTACTGAAGTCAATGGGACCACCAAACACTTCCATGTTTTCCCTATTTAAAGACTGTTGCGTGAGAGTAGTTACACGAGTAAGTATGGTGGCACAAAATAAAACTTTTGTTTGGACATTCAAGAAGCGCTGTACAAAGATTAAAAGTGCACGCACCGAAAGAAGATAGAACTGTGTTAATTCATCTAAGTTGAGGTAAAAACATAGTAAAATATTGAAAAACGGTGGTGTTTTCCTTTAAAAAAAAAAGTAGTTTAGGACCAGAGATGTATAGTAACGAAGTAGAACTACTTCACTACTGTACTTAAGTACTAAAAGACAGTATCTGTACTCTACTGAAGTATTATTTTTTTCTCCTACTTCCACTTTTACTTCAGTACATTTTTTCTTTGAGTTTAATACTTTTACTCCAATACATTTTTTATGTGCTGCATAGTTACTCGTTACTCTCAAATGTTACGAATCATGGTCACATGGTGGTCTGAACCAATTGGAGATAGTAAAGGGCGACCCCTCCCAACCTCTCACTCACAAATATGAGCCAGGGTTGTTGACAAATGTGAAGCGAAGAGAGAACCAAAGTGCGCGAAAAAAGACAGAGAGAGAGAGAATGCGCAAGAAAGGGCGAGTGTGCGCGAAAGAAGGAAACCTAAATTCAATGAAACACCTTGTACCTTTACCTATTACCATTTTATCGACTAATATTTCATTAATTCTGAATTCTCTATCGCCATATCAGTTAAATTAATCTGAATTATCTGAACATTCATGTCCTTGTACTCCTGCTACAGCCAAAGGAATTGTAAGTGTCCTTTAGCTTAAACATTTGAAATAATATAAACAATATTATATTCAAACTTTTGACTGTTTTCTTTAATTACTACATCACACAATATAGACGGTGGGCCGAGGCTCCGTATCTGCTTTACTTTTCGAAATGGATGATCCCCATGGAGGGAGAACCTGAATTTGTAAAGTTTGGAAGGTTGTTTTATTCTCAACGATATGAAAAGTGTTGCCACTCGCATTTATTGCACATTTTCCCCCGAAATGATAAAATGTCCCCGTAAATATGCAGGCAAACGCGGTTGCCTACTATATCAGTCGAACCAATAGAGCGGCAAGATACTGACAAAAGATTATTATTAACCAATCAGACGTTGGTTAGTAGAACAGCTGTTACACGGATTCAGACACGAGCTGCAGCGGAATTGACCATCGCCAAGGACATTCTTTGTGTGATTGTAAGTATTCATTTGATTTAATTGATATCTATTTAAAATGTTTGTTGTGTACATTGGTTTGTTCAAACGTATGTATGCGTCTCGTTAGTGTTGTTTTACGTAGGCGTAGACTAACGTTAACCGTTCCGTACAACAACGATGTTCCGTGCATATTAACTTTTACCGCCGATCGGTCATACACAAAATATGTATATGTGTCGTGTTCATTTCTCTTACATCTCCGTTTAAGAGAGACACACCCCAGCCGAATGTTCTAGTAATATTTCATAAAGTTTGCGCCCACTGCGCTTGAAAATGACCGGTGGGCAAGCCACACTTCGACAGCTGCTGGGGTGTGTAGACAACTAACGTTAGAGCAGCGAAAATGTACATTTTTATATAATTTATGCTTTTCACAGTATTATAGTTTTTATAAGCTGCAATGTTTACTCCCTCTGTTTCTTCCACAGTTTTTTTTAAAAAGTACATTTAGCTTTGACAGTCAAAGTTCACGTTGTTAACAGCCTCTCCTCAATGACTGTTTTGCCGAAGTGCTTGTAACGTTACCCATTTGCATATGTGTGTTAATGTTCTTGTGTTTTTGTGTGGTGAGGTACCGGGTATAATCTCGATAGCACCCTTACGAAAATTAACCATGGTTTTATTGTGGTAAAAGTGTAGTAACCAATGTATTTTGTTGTATTGATTACTATCAGCAAAACTATGGTTTTACTACACTAACCACGATTTAACTATAAAACCATAGTTGTCAAAACAATAGTTATTTTGTGGTTACCATGGTTTTACTACAGTAACCATTTTTTTAACTGTAGAAAAACAATGGTTAATTTTTGTAAGGGCAGGTGAAGTGATACCTTGTTTTATACTGTTAATTTTATTTTAACCCCTTTACTGCTGTTTTTCTGAACCTTATACTTCTTATGTTTGCAGATATTGCAAGGTGTGGGGCCTGCTTGGATGTGTAAAGACCATGGGCTTAAGACCTCAGAGCCTGTGTTTTTACTGGCGTTGCCTCGCCATCCTCTGCCTCTACCACTAAAAAAGTGCAAAACAATAGGTTTAGGTTCTGCACATCACTGATTGAAGAAAAATGATTTGTAACTTTCAGCAGTGAAAAACTCATGCTACATATATTGTTTCCACCTGTTCCCTTAAGATGGATAATAAACCAATTTCACATTGTTTAGGGGTCTCATTTATAAAACTGTGCGTAGGATCCTTACTAAAAGTCTACGTACACACAAAAGCCAAAAATGGCATACGCAAAAAAATATTAAGACCTATAAAACAAAGCACTGTTCCCTTTATAAATCACAGATCACCTGCAAGTGTTCATACATAATACCTTACATTTATATAGCGCTTTTCTCAGTACTCAAAGCGCTTTACATATGAATGGGGGAATCTCCTCAACCACCACCAATGTGAAGCATCCACCTGGATGATGCGACGGCAGCCATATTGCGCCAGACAGCTCACCACACACCAGCTTATTAGTGGAGAGGAGACCCAGTGATATAGCCAATTAGTATGAGGGATGATTAGTAGGCCAATGGGCAAGTTTGGCCAGGATGCCGGGGCACACCCCTACTCTTTTCGAAGGACATCCTGGGATTTTTAATGACCACAGAGAGTCAGGACCTCGGTTTAACGTCTCATCCAAAGGACGGTGCTTTTTTTGACAGTATAGTGTCCCCATCACTATACTGGGGTGTTAGGACCCACACAGACCACAGGGTGAGCACCCCCTGCTGGTCTCACTAACACCACTACCAGCAGCAACCTGGTTTTCCCAGGTGGTCTCCCATCCAAGTACTGACCAGGCTCAGCCCTGCTTAGCTTCAGTGGGCAAGCTGTATTGGGCTACAGCAGGGGTGTCCACTCCTGCTCCTGGAGGGCCGCTGTCTCTGCATAGTTTTATTCCAACCCTAATCAAACACACCTGATCCAGCTAATCAAGGTCTTATAGGCAGACTAGATACTTTGAGGCAGGTGTGTTGAGGAAAGTTTTAGCTAAACTCTGCAGGACACAGGCCCTCCAGGACCGACTTTGGACATCCCTGGGCTACAGGGTGATATGGCTGCTGGGTAATCATGAATCATCCTCAGGTCCCACCCTGCAAGCCCATCTCTCATTAAGTTTTTTCTTTTATAGAACACAACCTTTGTGTGGGAACTGGTGTACGCACATTTCCAGCCCCGTTTTGTGCATACGCCAGTTCCCACACAAAGGTTGTGATCTATACAAAACCGAACTTAATGGGAGAATGGGCTTGCAGGGTGGGACCTGAGAATGATTCATGTATGAACAATTGCAGGTGATCTGTGATTTATAAAGGGAACAGTGCTTTGTTTTGTCTTAATATTTTTTGCCGTATGCCATTTTTGGCTTTTGTGCATACGTAGACTTTTAGTAAGGATTTATAAATGAGACCCCAGGTGTCTGGTTTTGTTGATAATAACGATGCCAATCATGCCATAATTGAAAAGGAAAATTTTGTAGGTTGTTTTTATTATATTACTGTTAATACACTGCATCTACATTTGTACTACTCTTATACTTTTACTACACTGCACATGTGTATGTATATACACTGTACATGTTGCCACCCCCCAGCGATTTTCTATGTAACTGTTATAATAATCTTAAACCATTTGTCTTTGATGCATTTTTGCTCTGCTATTTAAAGGCTACTGCTTAAACATTGCATATTTAATTTATACTACTGTAAACCATGCTACTTTCTTCACTGCATGTCTATACAATATACTACCAACCTTCCTTTGCAGTTTCTTCAATAAAAACTTCCTCTCTTCTCCTTTGTGCACTTTTTATCTTTGTGATATTTGTGAAATGGCTGTAGCACTGCCTGTGGAAGCTTGTGTTAGCTAGTTTGATTAACTTGTTTGTCGGTTCCTGGCTTTGTAACTTATATGCCTGTATTATTCTTGTGTACTGCTTTCTCTGCATTCAAGGTCTTTCCACAGAAACACTGATTAAATCGATTTCTGCCAACTTGTGCCTGTGAAGGGAATGGTGGGTCCACTACCCTCAAATACATGCATGCAGCACTTCATTTTTTGACATTTCTTTCCAGTAAACATGATAAAGCATGGAAAATAATTGTCTGTCTTGCTTTATGACGTTGTGTTTCCAAGCGATAACAGATATCAGAACGGTGTAAAAAAAAATAGAACGGTGTATTTATTAAAGATTACAAAAAAATGACAGGACATGACAAAGATGGTTACATAAAATAAAAACGGTAAGAATGGGCAACGTTACCTCTACATTCACATTTTGTGTCAAACTGAATATTAAAACTGCATTAGTGGCTAAAATTAGTTAACAAGTTCAATCTTTCCAGCAAAACTCGCCAGTTTGTTGACACGCGTCATCACTTTTCCACGCACGCTATTGGATGAAGGCAACAAATACGTCATGAACTTCGGACCCCAAACGTAGCTGCTTGCTCTATTCGCCGGGAAAATAATCTGGAGAAAGTTACCGATATTATAGTAATGTGCAAGGTGTGTAAGTGGCAAAATTTTTATTTGCTTTGTTGAAAAGCGTAGCGGTTACATAAAAAAAACTGGGTTATCCATCACAAGAGATCGTCTGATAACACGAAATCTCCCCTCGGCCCACCGTCTAATACTTGTACTTTTACTTTCAGTACTTGAGTAGTATATTTTAAAATAAACTACTTGCAATACTTAAGTACAAAGCATGTTTAATACTTTAGTACTTCCACTTAAGTGCTGTGCTTAAAGAGCACTTCAACTTCTACTCAAGTCACTTTTTTGATAGAGCACTTGTACTTTTACTCAAGTCTGGGTCGCTAGTACTTTATACATCTCTGTTTAGGACTAGTCTAATCCCTGTCCAGGAAACGCACCCCTTGATTAGTGAGTTTGTGACTGAAAACCCAAAACAGGTCCTCTCATGACAGTTAAAAATACAACAATAATTAAGGAGACATACCTGATGAAATAAAATCATCATCTTCATCAGTGCGATCTTCCTCTTCTGTGTGTTCAGTTTTGATTTCTGTTGGTTCAGTTTTGATTTCTGTGGGTACAGTTTTGATGTCTGTGGGTTCAGTTTTAATCTTCATCATGAGGTTCGTGCAGTCGATGAGTTTAACTGAACACATCTTCAGTTTGGTCTGCAGGATCTGCTGCTGTTCTCCAGCATTACAGACAGAATCTAGAGACTCTGTGGAGGTTTGATCCATGAAATGATTTGATGTTGTCTGATTCAGGTAAATGATGTTTAAGCTGTACAAACCTCTCGATTCATTGCAAAATCTCCTCTTGACTTCAGCATTGTCTCCAGTAACGCCACCTCTTTCTTCAGCTGAGAGATTTCTGTGATGAAATCATCAATATATCCAGCATGGACAGATCAGTTCATACTCATTTACAGCACATCTCATCATCAACGTCTCAACACTTTAATACACAGAGACAAGACTCTGTTTACACTCAATGAAACACGCACGAGAGAAAAAAACTGAGGATACACAAACACATCACACGCGCGCTCTTTCTTTCTTTCTTTAGTGAGTTTATCTGCGGACTAAAGAGCTGCAGCGCCTCCTGCTGTACTGGAGAGACAAGACGCTTACTGCTTACAATGGACTTACAATGGAGTATTCGTCTCAATTATGGCTAGAAATAATCACAAACTATTGTATAAAGTAATTACTAAAAGAAAAGAAGATATTGGAAATTAAATGCTGAAGAATAAAATCCAAACATCAAGCAAAGCCATAAAGATAGGACATTGTAGGACAAAGAGATTATGATCAGAAAAAAACCCCTTACGAAAATTAACCATGGTTTTACTACAGTTAAGACCAAAAAACCATGTTTACTGTAGTAAAACCATGGTTACCACAAAATAACTATGGTTTTGACAACCATGGTTTTCAAAAACCATAGTTAAACCATGGTTAGTGTGGTAAAGCCATAGTTTTGCTGATAGTAATCAATACACCAAAAAAATAAACATGGTTACAACACTTTAATCACAATAAAACCATGGTTTATTTTCGTAAGGTTTGTATTTTCAGTTCAGTTAGACGTCTGATCGACCAATGAACGGCTATTTGCACGTTTAATCCGCCATACACGGATAACCCGCCATAGATTAATAATAAGGCGCCATCACCTGCTTTTAGAACTGGCTGGTTATGTGATGCTAATGTGTTGTTTTGTAATGCTAAAGTCTTTTGGTAACAAGTTTTGATAGCCACAAGTTTTGATAAAATATCTGTTGGAAATCAGACGTTGTTTGTTTTCTTAAGTTACAGACACCGGCCCATTTAGTGTACATAAACTAAAATTTAGTGTACTTCCATGGGTAACGTTATTTCAAATGTGTATTTCACTCATAAAACAACAGTAAAAAAAACAGCACTTTCATAGTAGGAAAAAATAATACTATGGAAGCGAATGGGGATCACAAATGGCTTGATTTCAAACTTCCCTCAAAATATCTTCCCTCGTGTTCACCAGAACAAAGAAATTTATTTGTAACCACAAGGTTTGTAACATGAGATTGAGTAAATGATGACAGAATTTTCATTTTTGCGTGAACTATCCTTTTAAGGACATTCAAATATGGGACCATTAAGTCATTTTCCGTCCTCCATAATACGGTACTGTAGAACAATCTAAAAACATGAGCAGCACCGATTTCATTCTTTGATTATTTGCTCTTATTTCACTACTAAATTGTTTTTTAACAAAATGTAAATCTTTAAACAAGTTTTTGGTGTCATAACTTTAATTAATGGTGCTTTACAAAGTTTGACTGTTGATTAACTCTTCCCAAAAACATTACAGTGTTAAGCTTTCTCTCCTGTATGAACTCTCTGATGGACTTTCAATTGATCTGACCGAGAAAAAGTCTTGTCACACTGAGAGCATTTGTAAGGTTTTTCACCTGTATGAATTCTCTTGTGCTTTAGTAATGAAGACTTTACACTAAAACTGTTCCCACAGACACTACAGTGATAAGGTTTCTCTCCAGTATGAACTCTCTGATGGGCTTGTAAGGAACCTAACTGACCAAACGTCTTGTCACACTGAGAGCATTTGAAAGGTTTTTCACCTGTGTGAAGTCTCTTGTGATATAGTAAGTTTTGCTTTAGACTAAAACTCTTCCCACAGACACTACAGTGATGAGGTTTCTCTCCAGTATGAACTCTCAGATGAACACTTAAATGAGATGACCTAGAGAAGCTCTTTCCACAGTGAGCACAGACGTAAGGTTTCTCTCCAGTATGAACTCTCTGATGAACTTTAAGATGGTCTTTGGTTCTGAAGTTATTTCCGCATTCAGTGCAGTTGAAAGGCTTTTCACCACTGTGTATCCTCATATGAATATTTAGTTTACAGGAAGAGACACAAATCTTCCCACACTGCTCACAGTGAAACTGCTGCTGCTTCTTGTTCTTCTCTCTGTGGTCTTCTGAATGAAGTTTCTTCTCTTGTAAGGTAGTAAAGCTGATCTCAGATCTGGTGAAGAGTTTCTGTTCTGTGTGTTTTCTTTCATGTCTCTCTAAATGTCTCTGTGAGCTGAATGTTTTTCCACAGGTGATGCAGGAAAGAGTTTGTGCTGTCAGTCGCTCTTTTGATGTTGAGGACGTTATTTCTATATCCAAACATGAATCAGTCTTCACATCTGAAAGAAACATGAAACAATTAAATTGTCTTATCACTCTTATTTACATAAAGAAGGATGAAGAATTGAGATTCTCTATCTTTTTCTAGATTCACACATATAGACATGTAATAGACATGTCATTGTTAGTGATGGGATATTTGAAGCGAGGGCTGATTCAGGGCTTGTGTTGCTAATGTAGAAATCATGTAACCAATGACAAATGTGGCCTCTTTTCATTCTGAGTATTGCGTCCGTATAAAGGAGTTTCGAAACTTGTGACACCTTGTGAGTGTTGTGGCGTTTTAGTGTCAGATAGATGTCAAGAGTAGGAGTGGCACGGTACATGAAAAAACATCTGAACCATTCAGTTCGCTTGTCTCGGTTCGGAGCGTGTGTTGCACAATTCGACGCATGCACAATGTAGCCTTGTGCTTGTATGTAACCTAAAGCCTTGTATACTTTTGCCTGGCTCCACAGCGCGAGCCTCCGTTTGGAGAGTTGTTTATACTCGACTCACAGACTGGGTGCCAGCGTGATGAGACGACATGCTCGGCTAGATTCACCTGGAACTTGTGATAATTAAGCTATATCATATGCTTTAGTAAATTTCTGGAGTGTTAACGATTAAAAGAAAAAACAACAAGAAGAACTGTATAGAACGGAAAACCTTGACCCTAAAACCATGATACGACCCGAACCGTGGGCTTTGTGAACCGTGCCACCCCTAGTCAAGAGTAGTAGAAGAAGAGTGTTGGAGAGTTTATTAGTAGTATATATTTATATTATTAGTTATAGTATATAATTAGAAATTAGTTATAGTACATATTTCAGTGCTGGGCGATAATTCGAAAAAAATTATTTTACGATTCTAATTTTATATAAATTTACCCGATAAAATGATAATGACGTAGGGATGGGCATTTATCTCATTTTTTCATTTCGATTAATCCATAGGTCTGAAAAACGAGTACTCGATTAACTGGGGGCGGGGCAATCAAAGGGGCGGGGCATACGCGTCATGGTGAAAATGATTTGTTTTTATTAAAAACACTTAAATAAAACTTAATTTTGAAGAAACTTTACCAGAACAATGAACACATACTTAGATTATTAATTAATTAAATGTTTTTTTAACAGAAACCTCTTACAGGAAAAGCTGCGTGATGAAGTGAAACTAAATGGTTAATAAGCAAAAACTGATGCGCTTTCTTTACTGACGCACTCTACATAATGTTAAGCCTTATTTACAACATAAATGTATTATACAACATGCATCTATCTGCATAAAATGCAAGACTTCAACTAAGTTTTCAACTAAGTTATGTACAGAAAGTTTTAACTCCCGTTGTGGATGTACACCATAAACAGTGCGCTTTTTAACACATCCAGTCAAAGCTCAAGCTTCACAACATTAAGCAGCTTTAAGTGTTTTGCTATCATTTTAGCAATTAGCTGTGTCGTGTTATCCTCTCACCTGTTGTCAGTCAAGATGTAATGTTAACATGGCTCTCTGGTATTTCTTGGCATTTGATGTTTAAATGTGAGATGATAATCCATTGAACTTTTGACGGCGCTGTACATTTTGCACCTAACCGAGTGTATTTCCAAAAATCACGGCATCCTTTTAAACCATAGTGCCTCAGTGATGTGAGGTGTGGCCGGCTTCGTAGGATCGGCAAGATAGGCGCGTTGCCGCGCATTGCGCGGATCGGCGGGTTTCTGCGTGGCGGGTGCGCGGAATCATCTGTTTGTTTTTGAATCATGCACAGTGGCGGAACTAGAATTTTTTTAATGGGGTGGCCAGGGGGTGGCCAAAGCTACTTTAGGGGGTCCATAGTCCACAAAAGAAAATGACATGTAACCATGTATCAAGAAAGCATAAATGAATCTTTTGACCGCATTAGATGTAAACAATAAGGGTGAATTTTAAATCTTTCTACTGTATTTCTTACATCTTTACTGTCTGTTAAAGGGATTCACCCATAAATGAAAATTCTGTCATCATTTACTCAACCTTATGTTGTTCTAAACCTGTATTTTATTTTAATAAACACAAAAGAAGATATTTTGATAAATGATGGTAAGCACACAATTAATGGTATATCCATTGAATTCCATTATGTTGTTTTTATTCCTACTATGGAAGTCAATGGTTAACAGCTGTGTGCATACCATCATTTATCAAAATATCTTCTTTTGTGTTCATAAGAAAAAATAAATTCGTACAGGTTTAGAACATCATAAGGATGTAAAATGATGACAGAATTTTCATTTTGTGAACTATCCCTTTAATGAAGCAAAAGATCAGGAAATCTAAACTCCATGATAAACCTTAAACTTACTTCAAATAGCACAACACAAAGGATGTTTCGATTAATCGTTATTTACGAAGATACAGAAGATGCAAAGGTTTTCTTTTTTCTTTTGATATTTAATTAACTTTAATGACAGAGAGACTTCAACAGGTTAGGCTAAGACCGAATGCACCAATCAAATGTTTATTCTTTTAAGACGTACAGTAACCAAATGTTTAGTATTAAAATCACCAAGACAGCTATTTTGACATATGAGCATTTGTCCGTTTAATAAGCCAAAAAGACGCGAATATGAAGTCGTTTAAGCTCTGGCTGTGCACGCGCACTATATGCTATCAAGTTCAATGTGGCAATCCAGCCGAATTAACAATTATACAGTAGCCTATAAAGATCACGTCAAGAATGAAAACATGGTGCTGGGTTTTGTTGTAAAAAAAATTGGCAATCTTAGACTTTATTCAGTCCACAAGACACACTTCCAGCATATACGGTGAAAATAAATCATGTAGTATTAGCAAAATGCACGACTTCACTTACATCATTTTAAAGATTCCAATCATGTTGACATGACATGTATCTTCTGATGGTATGAAAAGTATTCGTTAAGTTACAGTAATTTTTCTGACGCGTTTTTGAAAAGACGTCACTGATGGAGAGATAACAGAACGCGCATTATGTATATTTTCTTAATTTTGTGAAAATCACAACATTCAGTTTTATAGACACACAAAAAAATGACACTTGAACGTTTTAAATTATGTATAAATCATATCTGTATGTCCAAAATCAGCAGAGTAATCCAAGTCTCTTTGCGCAGTGATTGAAAAATAAAGAGTTTGCGCCGCGACCGCAGGGAGGGTTAATATTCATAATGTTTGTTTTTAACAATGTACTGCGCTGCCGCACGTCGAAAATAAACACAGCGATTAAGTGAAAGTAGCGCATTAAATTTGGGGTGGCACACGGGGTGGCCAGTGACATGTCAAGGGTGTCCAGTGCCACCCTGGACACCCCTCTGGCTCCGCCACTGATCATGCATGGTGATGTCATACGTCGGTCTGTGTAGCTCAGCACGACGTCAAACACGCATCTCCAGACCCACAGACGCTTGTAACGCTATCAGACATCCATATACAGCCATATCCACAATAAATAAATAAAGAAACCCACATGATCATCGTTTTCGTGATCGATCATCGATGCCACGTCCGAGTACTCGTGCCCATCCCTAAATGACAGTTCAATAAGTGATCGATAAAGACAAAGAAACATATAATGTAATGCATGATTATTTGGGAGTAATCCACTATTTTGTAGGAGTCAAATGGAGCAATATTTTTTATTTGTACAAAGACTTTCACAATTCTTGTTGCATTATATGGTGACCCCAAAATGATCATTTTATCATAAATCACTTACACCTGTGTCGTTCTAAACACCCAAGTGCTCCGATTGTCTTCACAACACAATGTTACATATTTTTAATAAAAACCATCAAACCATGTGGCTTCTGTCTGTCCCATTGACTTTAGTTAGTTTCACAATTCTTTTCCTCAGAAAACAAAGAAAGACATTACCAAAAAGGTCCAACATTCGTTCATTAAATATATTATAAAGTGATGAGAACACTTCTGTACGCAAAGTAAACAAAAAACAAAAACAAAAAAAATGTATCCTTCTTGGTTGTTCAGTGTGTGTTCACAACCAGATTATGGCGCATGCAGATTGCCAGCGTACAGACACAGAATACACTGGCAAGTAATATTTCCATTTATAGAGGATGTTTAAGTATCATTTACAATGTTTGCATAACAGCTTAAATAAAAACATTGGCAACTACGTCAGCAGGTGATGTGTCGTAGTCTGCTCATGAACAACCAAGGAGGAGAACAAATAATTAAATTAAATCATTTGTTTTGGTTTCTTCGCATACAAAAGTGTTTTTGTCACTTCGTAATTTTATTATTGAGTGACTGATGGACCTTTTTGGCTATGTCTTTCAATATTTTCTGGGGAAAAGAACTGTGAAACTGACTGAAGTCAATGGGACAGACAAACAGGGATGAATTTAGAAGCCACCACTTACATGTTTTCCCTATTTAAAGACTGTTACATGAGTATGTATTGTGGCACAAAAACTTTTTTAGTTTGGAGCCATAGGAATGAATGGGGCTAGGCTAAATGCTAACACAAGAAGCGCTGTACAAAGATTAAAAGTGCACGGACCGAAAGAATATAGGACTGTATTACTTAATCTAAGTTGAGGTAAAAACATAGTAAAATATTGAAAAACTGTGGTGTTTTCCTTAAAAAAATTTTTTAGTTTAGGACTAGTCTAATCCCTGTCCAGGAAACCGCCCAGTGAGTTTGTGACTGAAAACCCAAAACAGGTGCTCACATGACAGTTAAAAATGTTAAAAATACAACAATAATTGAGGAGACATACCTGATGGAATAAAATCATCATCTTCCTCAGTGGGATCTTCCTCTTCTGTGGGTTCAGTTTTGATTTCTGTGGGTTCAGTTTTGATTTCTGTGGGTTCAGTTTTGATTTCTGTGGGTTCAGTTTTGATTTCTGTGGGTTCAGTTTTGATTTCTGTAGGTTCAGTTTTAAACTTCATCATGAGGTTCCTGCAGTCGATGAGTTTAACTGAACACATCTTCAGTTTGGTCTGCAGGATCTGCTGCTGTTCTCCAGCGTTACAGACAGAATCCAGAGACTCTGTGGAGGTTTGATCCTCCTGTAAGCTCTGTTTACTGTCACACACTGTTGTGTCCTGCATCGTCTCAACACTTAAATACACAGAGACAAGACTCTGTTTACACTCAATGAAACACGCAAGAGAGAAAAACACTGAGAATACACAAACACATCACACGCGCGCTCCTTCTTTCTTTCTTTCTTTCTTTCTTTCTTTCTTTAGTGAGTTTATTTGCGGACTAAAGTGCTGCAGCGCCTCCTGCTGTACTGGAGAGAGAAGACGCTCGCTGCTTTACAATGGATTAGCAAAACAAGTATGCGTCTCAATTATGGCCAGAAATCATCACAAACTATTGTATAAAGTAATGACCAAATAAAAAGAAGGGGTGGGAAAATAATTGCTGAAGAATAAATACGAAACATCAAGCTTTTAAAGTCATAAAGATAGGATATATCTTTATTCAAATGAAATCAAAGAGATATAAGGACCACATTGAGTTTCAGTGCTGTCTAAACCACTGTCTAAGCCAAACTCTCAAAATTAAAGATCACAGTCAATAACAAAACACTGTGATATGAAATTTATCAGAAAAAAACAGCATCTCTTCCACTTAACACAGCCAAAGCAACTCAAGCAGTCATCACACCCATTTTTATGTTTATGCCTTGGGCAATTTTTTTAATGATAGAGATTTTGAAATTTCACTGTATGGATAAAGTGAGTTGTAGTTTCAACATGTAAGTTGTTGTAGTTTTCTTATCTTCAGTTGGAGTAAAGTTTAAGCTTTTTAATTATGGTGCTTGCATTAATGCAAATCATCACTATTATAATCCTGCATAGGCTGGCAGGCTCAGGTCTGTGTAAGTTCACCCTAGCAACCATTTAAAGAACCCTAGCAACCGATCCCATAAACTGCCATTGTAACAGATACAGATGGATATTTTTGTGTCATAGAGATTGTATGACTATTATTGTATAAAGTATAAAATAAGTCTTTACGTATTATATCAATTTATTTATATGCATATGTACTTATATTAATATGATTGATTAAGTTTGTCTTTTATTATTAAATAAAATTAATAAATAAAACTATTATTGGATGAACCCCCCCCCCCCCGAATTTCAGCCAATCTCATCTGGTCACCCTAGTTTTAGCGGATCAAAAAGATTGAGTTTTTTTTATACCTTTAACCCCCTGGGGTCCAAAAGCGCGGTGCGGCGTTTTGACGTGTTTTTTCCTTATCATGGCAGAATCAACTTAAAATACTCCATCATTAATAATCATACACTTACGTGTTTGACATCATTTGAAACGGTAAAGGGTCTTCTTTAATATGTGTGTATTCACAATAACAACAGATCTTTGTGTTTTTGTCAAATAAAGAAAATAAACAGGGTGTGCATCCAGACATTTGTCACAGGCCGGGGCGGACCCAAAGATAGCTAAACGAGGTCACGCCCCTTCCTAGTTTCCACCTCAAGGAGGTTCCCAAGACCACCCCAATGACCAGACAGACAAGTATACTAATATTAAAATAATACTTTATTAAATATTTAAAAGGAAAGGGTGAAGGGCAATTTAAAAGCAATTTCTCCTTCGGTCTCCAGGACCACATGGAGTGCAGCGGGGGCTCGGACTCCTTTCCCAGAGGGACCCTGCTATCCGTGGCGCCCTCCGCTTCTCCTGGAGGCAAAACAGGAAAGTCTAGTTAGTGCGGTGTTTGATGTTTTCGTCAGTACCTGTTCCTGTCACTGAGCTGAAATAGTTGTGTCCTTCTCTGCCCCCTTAAGGTTCCTAACGTCCCCTTCGGGCCGTGCCGGAGGAACCAGATGGATGACGTCCACAGGCAAGGTAATCCGGGCAGGGATGAAGAGTTTGCTTCGCCGGGGCCTTTATGCTCCTCTTCGTAACGTGCTGGGGGACAGAGGTAAGTTACACCACACAGGTAAAATATTTTCAACAGGGGCAGGAGGGTCAGCACTCTGGGATTCTTACGTTCTTCTCCACAGCGGGCTACAAGACAGAGGTGAGCTGCACCGCACAGGTAAGGTATTACTCACAAAGGTAAGAGGCTTACTACACTGGGTCTTGTGCGTTCCTCCTCACAGCGGCCTCAAAGGCAGAGGTAAGTTGCACCACACAGGTAGGACTTTACACACAAAGGTAAGAGGAGGTCCCACCTTACAGATTGGTTCTCCTTCTGCTGGGATGACCACAACGCGCTGGTGTCCTCCCAAGGACACTCCTGGACTGAGGGCGGCACCTGGTTCTACCAACACAGCACACACAGCAATTCTTAGTGCACACACCCACAAAGTAAAGTCCAGACTCACCCACAGCAATTTCCACACGTTACGTGACTCCAAACAGATGCTCAGCTCCACCAAGATCCCTGAGAGGGGATTCGTTGGGTATAATTTCCGCACCAAAAAGGAGAGGGTAGCAGTAGTGGTCGTGGGACCTCTTCGTCGCATAAACTGCGCCTCGCTCGGCTCGCCCACCCTGTACTCGTCTGGTGGGGCCGGTCGCTCGGTCGAGGAAACTTCCAAACCTAATTTAGACACACAAGCTGACAGCAAACATACTCCATATAACTAGTGGCCGTGGTACTCACGTGAAAGCGGGGGCGAACTCAGAACAGAGATCTCCCACTCGCCTAGATGTCCGTTCCCGGCTCACCTACATTTTCTCTCCCCGTAGGGCCGTTAGCAAAAGCACCACGCTCACAACCCGCTTCGGGTACACCTCATCACAAGCAATAGCAGTGTTGTATGCGGTACTCACGTGCCCAGCTCTTCACAGATGCTCTGTAACTCCTCACTTGTTGACTCAACCCTGTCACGCCAAGATAACAATCACACTTCACCCAGTCACCTCTCTTCTCTTTCCTTGCAGTCCCACCTTCAACGGCTTCCGCTTCTTTCCCTAAGGGAACAGTATAAGGCCCATACACAGCTCTGCACAGCGGTTATCAAACGCACCAAAAAGCACTTTCGGTGTGGTGCTCCTTTAACTATCACAGCCCCGTCCCTTTCGCCTCTTCTGGCTGCCGTACTCTTTCCTTACGCTATAAGCGATTCGCGGATCAACGGCGCCCTTCAGCTCCTCCGGGGACGGAGCATGTGGTATGGTTTGCCCTAGGCATAAAGGGGCTCACGCCCGAAAACAACTTCCCCTATTGTGCTTCTTTGGACCTTTTTATCTGTCTTGTCTCTGCTCCTCCTCCAATCATGGGTTGCTCCATTGATTCGCCGCACCTGTTGCTCATTCCTCGTAATTTTCGTTGTCAGGGAGACCAGGAAGTAAAATGGTGTAGTTAAAAATCGGGCCCGGGCGGAAACCATCTTCAGGCGGAACCTTTCTCCGCCACTTTTGGTTCCGCCCCATCATAGTCACCCGGTGACACATTTCTGTCTCCGCCAGCTGTCTCTCAAAACACGTTACAAAAATCAATTGAAACTCCGCGAATACTCGTCACACAAGCATGATACACATATCCAAAGAAAGCCTGAAATGTCTACTTTTAAACAAGCTAAATATAATCGAAAACAAATAATGCCTGTTTATGTAATCTGCATTGAAGTAAAGAGAGTACCGTTTTTCCTGGCTGACTTCATTATCTTTAATTTGGTCACGCCCACAGGCTGTTGACATGAAGAGACGAGCAGTTCCAACAATAATAAACAAAGCGTAAAGTTTTATCAGATTTAAAGACTTTTTCGGCATGTTTGGATTATAAACTTTATACACACACGTGAGGAATATCTTTATTTATGTCTGGACATTGAGGAAGAGAAGCATTTATCTTTAACGTTACCTTAGAAGAACAATGGAGGACACACTGGAGCTGGATTAGAAGTAAGTAACGTTAACAGTTAATTTATACCATTTATATTTGCTATCATGTAACTTAATATGCTCATGGCTTGTGCAGTTCAGCCTACATACAGTAAGCATCAGCAGACTGCATGCTTCGGATTGAAAAACTTTCGCATTGTTTACAAACGGACGCCCCTGCTGAAAAAAACAGCATACCAGCATATGTTGTGTTTTGGTGCTGGTTTGCTAGTGAAAACCAGCTAAAGCAGCATCAGCACCAGCATTAGCACCAGCTAAACCAGCATCAAACCAGCATTAGCACCAGCTAAACCAGCATCAAACCAGCATTAGCACCAGCTAAACCAGCATTAGCACCAGCATCCCATGCTGGTCATACCAGCATATGTTGTGTTTTGGTGCTGGTATGCTGGTGATCAGCTGTTTTTTTCAGCAGGGGCGATCTCACGTAATGGCGGATTTCACTGTTGCATGCTGTAACAGTGTTAAACACAGTTATTCACTTATATCCTTCATGGCAACTTTCAGTAAGCCTGAACTGCTGTATCTTTTAAGTGTGTGCTGTAATATGATTCCATGTTTACATGCTTATTTACAAACAAATCCGCGTGAGCTCCCGTAATGGCGGATATCTTTTACATGTTTGCGTTAGACACAGTTATTCACTTTCGTATCCTTCATGGCAACTTTGAGTAACGCTGCACTGCGGGATTTGCCGTAAAATGATTCCATATTGTTTACATGCAAGGCAATTCCATACATTCCATCTTTACACGCGACATGGTTTTTATGAGCGCCGTGTACACGGAGACGCAAGCTCGCGCACATGGACGCGCCATATGCGATGTGTTTTTAAAAATTCATACGCGCTTACAGAAACGCGTTTAAAACAAAAGCTAGACGATAAGGGGATGGGCATCTGAAAACAGCTTTTATATAACTAATCGCTGCAGATGTTTATCTGAGATTTAGTTTATGTACAAGATAGTTTATATGAATGTAATATCAGTGATATTTATATTTATGTAACAGCTGTTTATAACTCTCTTAGAGGCATCTCTCTCATCAGTAGCCTACAAAACTATGAAGTGGAAAAACACTTTTTGGACATAAAGTTATATGGTAACATGAGCCACATGAAGTTTACAGCTCTGTTGTGTATCAGTTTCTTAGTTTATACAAAGTTTTTGAATAGGGTTTGTTTCCAAATAAACTGAAAATGTCCTACTGACCATCATTTCTATTTTGATTATATTGTTAACTTAAAGCCCCACTGTGTAGGATCTACTCCCATCTAGCGGTAAAATTCTATATGACAACCAACTGATTATTACGTTCTAGCCCCCAGCAAACGGAACGCGTTTTAACTAGTACGGTGGCCCTGTCATGCCAAGGCTAACATGGCTTCCAGTAGCTAAAGCAAAAGCAATGAAAAAAATGAACAATTTGCAATCGTGTGATCCGTCAAAGCACACAGATGTATGTTAAACATGTAAAAAGTCTGATTGTCATGATATGTCCGCTTAAAATCACATACAAAAAACAACCATAAACGTAGCTTAGACACTCCTTTTTCATCCACGCGAGGAAAAATATCACAGGGGCTGTTACACTTGGTATTTAGATGTGTTTTCGTCGATCAGATCACAAGTGGACGAGAGAGACACATTACATTTACACTTGGTGTTTAAATCCGTCTCTTTTTGTCCATTTTCGACCGCTTCTTTTCAGATTACTGAGGAGATGGTCTGTGGACGAGACCCTCTCCTGTCATTAAATCATGAGCTACAGTAATCACAGGTTTAAATGGACGCGAAACTAATATGTCAGAGTCCAATGCTTATGTTTTAAGTAAGCGTTACATGTCCGTGTATATGTAAGAGCTTTCTCTGATATTGGTGAAATAAGATTGCACAACTTTCACACGCTTGTAAAATGAAACGAAAGACGCGCAGATCAGCAGCGTTTTATCAATGAAAGGCTAAAAATAGCGCTGTCACCGTGTGTTTGTGCTAGAGGTCAGAAAATATGAAAAACATTTATCTCAGTACCTCAGATTACATAAATGGGCGGAGAGACGGCGTGTGGCCGTTCGAGCACACAAAACCACATGCGTGTTTACACTAACTGCATAACCATGCTATAGTTAGCCAAGGAACTATAAAACTTTAAGTTTACAACATAGACTGTATAGATGTAAACGAATATGCTGAATTACCTGTGGTGAAGAAAGTAACTTAGCAACTTCAGTGTCCATTGAGCCCCATCTTGGAAAACTAACTCCAATATTGACTTTGGTCTTGATGCTTTTCCTGTCGCGTTGTTGTTTAAAATCCCTGTTTCGCTTCCTTGGCGACTTGTTTTAATGTCCTCGAGAATATGTCTTCAACAGGCTTTCAAATCAAAGCATAAGATCGCAGGTTTATCACGGCGTGCGGCCGAAGGATTCAGTCTACGCAGGTCGCAGGCTGCATACGTCATCAAGCCTGGTTTATTTAAATTAACTGAGCATTACATTCCCAAGTCATAAGCATATTACATCAATTTACAATTAACTAAGAATAATTGTCAGCTTTATAATTGTTAATATTCTGAAATAAGACTGTCTTGATGACGTATACCGCCTACACATGCAACCTCCGTGCAACCAGCGTGAGTGTAGTCTGAAAGCGCGAAAGGCGGAGCTTGAATTTCAGGAATGTCCCTCGTCGGCGAATGTATTTCAAAGATGGAGGCACAACATGGATTCAGCCAGAGAGCGATACGGCGGTATGTATTTTAAATAGCAGATTCTACACTTACGAGAATACTTTGATTAGTGGGGTGGAAGTAATTACACATGAATGAGCACATACCTTTGAAAGAAAACATGGGTTTTTGCTAAGAATTAACTAAAAGAAGTACACAGTGGAGCTTTAATAAACCTCAAACAAACATGTATACATTTGTCCTCACATTCTTTACTGTAGTTCACTCTCAGATTCCTGCCTAAAGGCTTATTATGCAGCTCATTATGCAAGCCTTTGTTTGCTAGCTGTCAATCAATCCTTCTCGCATACGGCCCCTCTAAACAAAAAGTGTCTTACAATTTCTAAATCAATACATTGTCTTATGTGAATAAGTAGGCAGGATGATTTTCACATCATTTTAAAGAAAAAACTCTAGGCTACTAGATTCTGTTTAGGAAAGTCTTGTTAAAACATGTTTAGTATGGGTTTTGTTGACTTATATCAGTGACTTAAAAATTTTGCTTTTTTAAAAACCACGCATAAAGATTTATATACATGTATATACATGTAGCTCATATAATATTTTAGCCCAGTTTGTGCTGAACGCAGTGGTATGAGACACTTGCCATTATTATGTTTTAAAACAACTGAAAAAAGACCAAATGTAAGAGCATGTCAGAACCTCTGACAGTGTCCCAAAATGGTCGGATCCCAGAGGGTTAATTTGATAAATATATTTTTGTAAAGGGTTACCAATATCATTGATTTATTAAAAAAATTAAATAATAAAACAACTAAAAAAAGGGCACTTTTGAGTGTAAGGAAAAATAGGGCATGTGCGCTGTACAGTTTAAGCCCTTCTGCACAGTTTAAGCCCTTTCTGTGCACGTGCCTGCCATTTATTAAATGTTTCATAATTTTCCTGTTTTATATTATTTCTTTTTTATATTTATAGCCTACGTGTTTGTTCTAAAACTATTGTGTTTACATACAAATTAATATGCATAGGCCTGTTTATATATTAATCACTTCACACTTGTATGTTATATTTATATTTAAGTATGTAAACATAATAATTTTAGAACAGGAAGTAGACATAGTCTAAGATATAAGGTAAAAAGAAATAATAGAAAACGGAAAAATTATGAAATATTTAATAAATGGTGATATTGCTTTTTATTATAACCCATTCAAAATGTAATCTTTCTAAATAAATTATAAATGTAATGTGATGTGATGAAAACGCTATAAGAAACACATAAGGAGCAGACTTCAACAGAACACCGGACATCTTCTCAAATTATTTTCTATTCTAATTATTAAAAGATTTCCAAATGATTTCATCACTCCAGTCTGTCCGATTCATAAGCCGATATTTTGATTTTGAAGATAAACTGGATATTAGACCCATTTCCTATAAACTGCACTTACACAACATTTAATAGCAAAATATCTGCCTGTATGTGGGCTGTATAATAAATCATTTTCCAGAAGGGATTAAAAAAGCCTTAGATTAGATTACAGTCTCAATGACTGAACAATTGCACATCAAAAGTATATATTTGTTAATGATCAAAACACTCTCGTTTTAAACATTTAACACTTTTACTTACTTCCAGTTGAAGCTGGTTTTAACAGTCTGTGTACTGTAAATAAATTGTAATGCATGTCCCCTCTGGTTTAAAGGGATAGTTCACCCAAAAATGAAAATTGTGTCATCATTTACTCAATTATATGTTGTTACAAACCCGCTTAAATTTCTTTGTTCTGATGTACACAAGGGAAGATATTTTGGGAAATGTCTGTAACCAAACTGTTTGTGGACCCCATTTACTATCATAGTATTCTTTTTCCTACTATGGAAGTGAATGGGGTCCACAAACTGTTTTGTTACAAACATTTCTCAAAATATCTTCCTTTGTGCTCATCATAAAGAAATTTATACAGGTTTGTATCAACACAATAGTGAGTAAATGATGACAGAATTTTCATTTTTGGGTGAAAAATCATTAATCATTTCTGACGCACCTACTGTAGTTACTGTAACTACACTATATTTGCTTTTACAGACACATTTACAACCTGATCATTTTTCGGATCAGCAAAAAAAAGGTGGGAAAAATCTAATAACAAATAAATAAATTACAAACATTTATAAAAACAAAGTTGCACATTAATGGTCTAAAATTAGCATTAGGTACAGAAATCGAATTAAATGAATAATAACACTGTCTTTATTGTACGAAATTAAATATTATTATTATTTTAGAGCCGACTTAAGTAGGTTAATTGAGGTTACTGTCTGTTTAAGAACAAATAAGCACAGACTGATTCTATAATTCACTTAAAACATAAACAAATGTTTTTGTTAGAAAAAGAATACTGTGAGATAATTTTTTGTGTATATGCCCTGTCAAGAACAGAAAGATTTTATGTTGGCTTATTTTTTTAACGTGTCTCTCCGTATGTGCACTACTGAGGGCACTTAAACGCGTGCACACACGCAGGCAGAGGGCGAATTCCAAACGGCGCTTTAGGATGAAGATGCAGCATAAAACAGTCACTTCACATAAAAACGTTAAGTTGTTTTTCATTGCTCTATTCAGCAAATGTATTAATGGAATACAGTATGAGACACAGCGCGACTCTCTCTATAGTTTAAACATGAGGACTTCTGATCTTTGAAGGGATTAAGTAACGTCTGACTGGAGCTGGACATTTAACCGCATGTGCGGTTAAATTGTTTAAAATCACTTGAATGTTAACATTTGCAAGCCTTAGAAACACGTGCAAATGATAAACTTTCCCTATTTAAATTTGCATAATAATCCGCAAATAGCATGCGAGCCAAACCGCGGGTCGTGATCGGCTCAACTGCGATCCGTCACAGCACTAGTATGAACTAAATCTACAATCATTTCACATGACGAACGACAGACTCACCGTCAAAACAGTACATTTCATGCCGGGTGTAATGCTGCGTTCCAGGCAACCTGTAACCCGTAAATCACGACTTCAAAACCATGACTCACGACTCTGAACTGGGAGTACATCGATCTAGTACGAGTTCATGGGTGGGAAGTCACGGGTTTGACTGCCGTTCCAGTGCACTTTCACAGGTAGAAGGTTGTAAAAACACGGTTTACAGGCTGCCTGGAACGCATACTCCCAGTTTAGAGTCGTAAGTCGTGGTTTTGAAGTCGTAATTCACGTGTTCAAAAACCTGCCTGGAACGCATAATGCTCTGCCACTGGCTTGGTAGTCTCAGCCTCAGACGTCACGCAGAGTGTTGGCTAAACGTCTGGGTAGGGTTGCACCAGTCATTCGTAAGTTCTTAAACTGGGACGTAAAGTCCAAACTAGAGGCTTAGTAACTACTAGCTAGTTTATAACTAACTATTTACTTTATTCGGTTGCACCATTTGTTCTTAAGGCAGAACGTAGCTAGTAGGTCGTAAGCTCTCCGTAAAGTAATGCGTTGTCGCATAGAATGACGTCTATTTTTCTTAACCCAATCACAAGCCTTATAATGGGTAAACAGGAAATAGTCTGAACAGTACGTAATTTCAAACTCATTCATAACTCGCCTAAACTGAAAGTTAAAAAAGACGTTAAAGCAACGTTATCGAACTCAAAACATTACACTTTTAATTAAAATATCTATCTCACACATGAAAGAGAAAATAAACAGGAAGAAATTTTTAAATCTTATTTGAATTGATGGATACACAGAAAATTAAACAGCTCTTGA
Source organism: Misgurnus anguillicaudatus (assembly GCF_027580225.2). Classification (NCBI taxonomy): domain Eukaryota; kingdom Metazoa; phylum Chordata; class Actinopteri; order Cypriniformes; family Cobitidae; genus Misgurnus; species Misgurnus anguillicaudatus. The sequence goes on from NW_027395283.1 coordinate 58,924, forward strand.
AAACTCGTTGACGAACCTGCGGCTCTTCATAATTAATTACGAGCTCATCGATGTAATATAATCTGGCAGACATCCTATTCCAATCGTTATTCATGGACAGGGGCTTCCGTAAATATTTAGTTTAAATATTTATGTTTAAACTAAGTTTAATGGTGCAACACAAAAACATTTAGTAGTGCGCAAGTTGTAACTTAGTGCCCATTTACGTCGTAACTAGGCTACGTTGTAACTTACGCACAGCTGGTGCAACCGGCCCCTGTGATGTTTTTCGTACACTTTTCTGGAAACCCTGTGAGAATGTCTAAGTCATCTTTGATTGGTTGTAATAAACTGGATGTCCAGGAGACGAGTATCGCGATTAGTTTCGGTCCCTGGAAAACAAAGGTCTGACGTTCCATTGAGGAAGAAAATCAATCATGTTCACGTGGATAATAATGACCGGTTATCACGATCAGCTAAACATTGGATTCTCAAAAATATGCAAAGTTCGCAGCATAGACTCTCTAAAAGACGTCCAAGAGTTTTGCTTGAGGCAGTTAGTGGAGTCAAAAAGTTTGGTTCTCCTGAATTGCTTGTATGTGTTAAAAAGTGAAGAGATATGCTTCAAACAGATGTTTAACGGGAACGTCTCATTGGTGTGGCTGTTGATGAAGTGCACAACGTTGTTAGTAATGTTGTTTATTTAGATGCTATTTTGGTTGCGGCTGGTTACTTGTTGCCAGACGGCTCGTTATTGTGGGGAGTCCGAAAAGTGACGCTAGATTAAACAAACTGTTATTGGTTGTTTGACATGTTGGTCAAACAGCATGTGGGCGGGTTTTGTCCAGAAAAAGCAGCGAAAAACACCAGACAATCAACTGCGGTCAGGCCACCCTCCACTTTGAAAAAGACGGTCAAACTAGCCCTCACGTTTTTTTTCTGTGTGCACATATATTAGGCATTACGGTAAACGTACGAGAGGAATGATTTCAAAATAAAAGTTTCTCACTTAATCTGTTAATATTTCTGTTGCATACTGTGTCTATTTTAAATCGTTGCTAGGGTAATATGGATGGTTTCTAGGCTGTTTCTGTTACATTCTGTGTGGTTCCTAGGGTTCTTTAAGTGGTTGCTAGGCTGTTTCTGTTGCATTTAAGTGGTTGCTAGGCTGTTTCTGTTGCATTTAAGTGGTTGCTAGGCTGTTTCTGTTGCATTTTGTGTGGTAGGCTGTTTCTGTTGCATTCTGTGTCCATTTTTAATCATTGCTAGGGTATTATGGATGGTTTCTGGGCTGCATTTTGTGTGGTTGCTAGGGTTCTTTAAGTGGTTGCTAAGCTGTTTATGTTGCATTCTGTGTGGTTGCTAGGCTGTTTCTGTTGCATCCTGTTTGGTTGCTAGGCTGAATCACAAATAAAATCTGATAAATAAAGGAACCGAACCAGAGTAAATACTGGCACTGCTTTTCATCGCTGGAGACAACTAATGGACATGAAAGAAATGAGGTTCGACTCCGAAATGACAACATTTATTTTCGATTGGTAGGTAAGATGCTGTTAGTATTTCGCTAGAAGTTCACTTATAATAGGCCTTGCGATAACCTATGCTCAGCTTGTACATGAACTACGGCTTTGTGCAGTAAATGTGGCTCCATCTGAAAGCAGCTGATGGCGATTCACTTTTAATCAAGAAACCGGCTTCACTGACGAGAAGCGCAATGACTATCACATGCAAATTATTGCGCATCCTTAGCTGTTAGCGTTTAATAGTTAGCTCTACTCACAGATCCGATCCGGTTTTCACCCATTATCTACCAAGCTGATGCTAAAATGTAACATTAGCTAAGAAGCTTGAAATGTCTTTGATGATAATGAACACCAAATGGACACACGAAACGTAGCGGAAGACATTGCAATGTTAATGAGACCTAATGTTTTTTTTTTTGGTGACTAATGATAACTTACTTAATGTAAATCAAACTTGATATATGCTGCTAAATTAGCAGCTGCTAAATTAAAATAGACCAACTCACTTTCTGGAGGTATACTGCCCCCATCTGTTTGGAGTGTGGAGTATGAATTGATTTTTTTTGGTGGACATTTCAAACGGCCCCTTTAACATCTAACCGAATGTATAGAAAATGCAGCATGCCTTAGACATTTTAGAGCATTATAATTTAAAAACCGCATATCAGACTGTGAAGACACTGCAGAATTGACAACCTGAGATGTTGTACTACCATTCAGAAGTGAAATGATTTTGTGGAAACAGGTAGTTTCCCTTTAACATCTAACTGAATGTATAGAAAATACAGTTTGTATATGACATCTTAGAGCCCCCTAATTTAAAAACAGCATATCAGACTGTGATGATACTGCAGGAGTGACAACCTGAGATGGTGTACTAACATTCAGAGGTGGAATGATTCTGTGGAAACAGGTAGGTTCCCTTTAACACTTAGATATATAGAAACAGCATGTGTTTGACATTTTAGATCCCTGAATTTAATACCCTATCGACTATATAGCAATGCTTTGTCAATACCCTGAACAACCCAGCAACTAGTAACACTAACAACCTGTCATGACACAGAGGTGGAGTGAGGACACAAACGCAGAGTTCGGAAAATAAATAACATTTAATGATAAAACTGGAAATCAATCATTCAATCAATCATTCAGAAAACCACAGCCTTAAGGTCGCAATCACCAATAAAACCATAACAATACCCTAGCAAACAATTTAAATACCATAGCTTAGTAACAGCATAGCAATCACATAGAATGTCACAGCAACAGCCTAGCAACTACCTTTAATATGCTAGCAAAATCATAGCAATCCACCACAATATCTCAACAATGGCCTAGCAACCACCCAGAATGCCACAGCAACAGCCTATCAATAACCAATAAAACCCAACCAACAGTATAGCAACCACCCATTATACCACAGCAAAAGTCTAGCAATCACATAGAAAACCATAGCTATACCCTAGCAACCACTTAAAAATCTCTTGCAATAGCATAGCAACCAACCAACCAGAATGCAACAGAAACAGCCTAGCAACCACCCATAAATCCCTAATTACAATTTAAAACAGACACATAATGCAACAGAAACAGCCTAGCAACCACCCATAATACGCTAGCAACGACTTAAAACAGACACAGAATTCAATAGAAACAGCCTAGCAACCACACAGAATGCAACAGAAACAACCAAGCAACCACCCATTATACCCTAGCAACAACTTAAACAGACACAGAATGCAACAGAAACAGGCTAGCAACAACCACCCATAATACACTAGCCTAGCAACAGTCTAGCAATCACATAAAAAACCATAGCTATACCCTAGCAACCACTTAAAAAGACCTAGCAATAGCATAGCAACCAACCAGAATGCGACAGAACCAGCCTAGCAACCATGCATAAAACCCCAGTAAAAGCCTACCAACCCAGCCCAGTCTCACGAAATTTCGTTATATAGTCACGTATTTTTTTATTCTTTTTTCGTGCTATTATCACGAAATTTCGTGTTTTTTCGTGATCGTATAACGAATTCCTGTTTTTGTATGATTATCACGTATTGGTTACTCAACTGTTTTGTCCTATTTTCTTACCATTGTCGCTTCGGTTTAGGGTTAGATTTACATAAAATGACATCCCTAACCAAACCCATCTCTAACCCTAATGCCAGGCGACATTTAAAAAAATAAATCAGAAAATATAGTATAAACCAATATATAAAGTGACATTCTAACGCAAGCACCAAATCTAACCCTAAACCGAAGCGACAATGGTTTAAAAATAGGAAAAAGCAGTTGAGTAACCAATACGTGATAATCACACGAAAACAGGAATTCGTCATACGATCACGAAAAAACACGAAATTTTGTGATAATAGCACGAAAAAGGCCAAGAAATACATGGCGCCGAGATTTGGCAGCTGATACCAAAGAATTTGGATATACCTGGAGTCAGCTGGAGAGAAAAGCCCAAGACAGGGATGCCTGGAGAGCTCTTGTCGGCGGCCTATGCCCCAGGAGGGGTAGCAGGCGTAAGTAAGTAAGTAATATCACGAAACTTTTTGAGACTGACCAACCACACAGAATGCAAGAGAAACAGCCTGGCAACCACCCATAATACCCTAGCAACGACTTAAAACACACAGAGAATGCAAGAAAAACAGCATAGAAACCACCCATAATACCCTACCAACGACTTACAGTGTGCAACAGAAACAGCCTAGCAACAACTTAAAGAACCCTAGCAACAGCCTAGCAACCAAACAGAATGCAACAGAAACAGCCTAGCAACCACTTAAAGAACCCTGGCAACCACACAGAATGCAAGAGAAAAAGCATAGAAACCACCCATAATACCCTAGCAACAACTTAAAGAACCCTAGCACATGCTGCTAGGCACTAAAATGTAAAAATGTTTGGTCAGACGGTCGATTAGCCATTCGTCGATTGGACGTTTATTTGCACATTTTATCCACCATATGGAATACCTGCCATAGATTAATAGTAAAACGGCATCACCTGCTTTCTGAACCAGCTGCCGCTTTACTGACGAGATGCGCAAGACAATCACATGTGATTTATCATGCAGCTCTAATTTTAAATTACATCATGAAGCCAGAGAAAAATAAAATTATATATTGTAGACGGTTATGTGATGCTTTGTAATGCTAAAGTCTTTGGTAGCCACAAGTTTTGATAAAATATCTGGTGGAAATCAAACGTTTTTTCTTAAGTTACATACACTGGCCCATTTCATACCTGCAAACTCAGAAGGGCTGAAAAAGGTGACACATTGTATGCGCGCCCGCAACCCCTTAAGCGGCCTCTGGTGGGTAGCGGTAGCGTGAAAAGTTTAATTCATCCGCAGGAAAGCTGATGCAGCCAAGGCCTTTTTAGAGAAGCTGCTGGCAACGCGAAGACCCGCCCTTCACGTAACCCCATTTGTTCAGGTCCCATCCATTGACCAATCGGCTAACCTTAACCACGCTGTGATGACCTCGCATGATGACCAAAGAGCTTTTATTGTTTTTGTGAAGCAGACCGCAGTAGGTTTTTGAAACTCCCGTTTATGGGAAGTTGAGACCCCCCCCCCCCAAAAAAAAAACCAATAACTCTTCGGATTTACATGATTCACGTGGATGACCTTTTTCATTTCAAAATGGCTGTTTTCGCAGAAAAGCGACTAGTTTGCAGGTATGCCATTTAGTGTACAGAAAATAACACATAGATTATTTCCATGGGTAACTTTACTTCAAATGTGTATTTCACTCATAAAAAAACAAAAAAAACAACACTTTCATAGTAAGAAAAAATAATACTACAATGTAGTAATACAAATACAAATGTCTTTTCTTCAAACTTTCCTCAAAATATCTTCCCTCATCAGAACAAAGAAATTTATACAGGTTTGTAACAACATGAAAGTGAGTAAAAAATAATAGAAATTTCATTTTTGTGTGAACTATCCCTTTAATGACATCATAACCTAAAATAAAACTAGAAAGCTTTGAAATATGAGACTTTTAAGTCATTTTTCGTCCTCCATAATACAGTTCTGTTAGATTAACCTAAAAACATGAGCAGCACTGTTTTATTTCATTTGTATGTTTGTTCTGTTCTATTTATCTGCGATATTGCTCATAATTAGATTTTGTTCTTATTTTACTATTAACTTTTAACAATATTTAAAACTTTATACAAGTTTTTGGTGTCATAACCTTATTAAGGTCACTGGTGCTTTACAAAGTTTGACTGTTGATTAACTCTTCCCAAAAACATTACAGTGTTAAGTAGGGATGCTCCGATCAGGATTTTTGCAGCCGATACCGATCACCAATTTGTAATCTTCGTGATCGGCCGATACCGATTCCGATACCGATTTTTTTTAAAGCTGATATGCAAGCTCTTTGATGACTAACTGTTACAATCTTTCTAAATAAAATAATACCACGGATGTTGCCTTTGTTATATTACTTGCAGTAATTAGGTATATTATTGTTTTAATAGAGACTCAAATAAATAAGCACAACAAATATTTATTCTGCAAAGAGAAATTTAATATGGCTTTAAAAAGGCTTATATCTCCTAAAAGTACTGAAAATAAAACACTTCACAGACTTTACTGTATTAATTAAATATACACGCATTCGTATGCAGTATAAAAATTCTTTAGTCAAGAGCAGAGAGTGATTTTATTGAGAGATGAATTAGGTTACTGCAGCTTTAAGACTTGACAGAGATCGCTCTGTTCACGTGCACTGATGACAGGCTGCTGTGTGTGTGGGCGACGGCTGAACGCAGACAAGCAGCTATGAGGAAAATAAAAGTTTAAACGCTCAAAACTTTAAGACGTATGCAAATAAGAAACTTTTGGCATGAGGATGCAATTGTCCGTGATAGATATGTGTTGTATATGCTGTTTGATGGGGATGTGAAGACGCCTCGCGCTGTTTACCGGAGCGCGTCCTCCGGTAAATACGCATATCTCTATTCACCTTATTTTTCACGACAACAAGGGCGGCGCCATTTCGCTCATTTTGTCAACGTTCTTCCGGCCGCATAGACGATGAGCAGCTGATGCAGTGACTGAAGGCGACGCGTTAAGCTTAAAAAGCTCACTCGAGCGCCTTTATGTTTCTTTCTTACCAATTTTAAGCAAACTGAGGAACACCCTTATCCCAAGTAATGGTTCGACCACGATGTTCCGGAAACTTTAAACCACGCCGGGTGTTGAAAAGGTGGCCAGTTTCAGGTAAGCTATCTTAGCTAACTTTGTGCTCGTTCGCCTAAAGTTAGATTTGTGAAGTCCGTTCTACAAATACACTTAAGATCAGTAACGTTAGTTTATAAAATGCAACTATTTGAATGGTTTTAATTGTCCACCTATATTTTTATATTTACGATAGTACAACGAGATATAATAGTACATTGCATTCTTACAGTAGCCCACGTGATTCCTACAAGTTACTGAGATTTCAGATGCTAGAATGTCAGTTCATTTCTCATTCAGATATTGATAATGACCTATTAAACAACGTATTATTTAACACTGAAGTTAAAGGTTGTGTGTATGTTACTGTCTCTATTTAATGCATCTCTCTCTTACACACTGTTCTGTTTAAGTATGGGCGCCATTTATATATTAATTCTCATGATGCAAGTTTATTTTAAATACTAACATAAAAATGTTTATGGTTATATTGTTTTCACAGATGCATTGATGTGTAGTGATGCAGTGGACAACTGTGAGGATGGATGATACAATCAACATGTTCCTAAACTGTGATGCAGAAACACAATGGGAGGATCCATCCGTCTCTGACCACAACTACACTTTAAAATCATAACTCAACCTGAAGCAACCTACATCTGATATGGGAAAACAATGGTGCAGTTTCCCTGACAGGGCTTATGCTGGTCCCAGGCTAAAATGCATATTTGAGCTACAATAATTTAAAAACACCTTTTACTGACATACATCAACATATAAGAGTGCCATTGTTTTGTCACAAGATGCGCACCAGTCTTGTTTTTTTGTAGGGTTTGTTTGTAAAAACTAAAATGTCCTAATATAATTAAATCCTAGTCCTGTAAACCCTGTCCGAGAAACTGCTTCAATGTGTTGAGCTTGCACAAATGTACACATCTCTGCTGAGAAACAACCATCTTTGTGTCAGCTTTACAGAGGGTTGATATTGCATCCATTACACAGTCGCCAAGCACTTTACTAGTACATACACCTTCCAGATAAACACTTGGGATCAGCTCCTGATGACTCCGATAAAGCTGTGTCTTAATTTATTGCAGGGTGGTCTTGCTTTACCTGTTGTAAAGTTACATTAAACCTTCATATGTGATCAGATGTCATGCAGTGATATTAAACATTTACAGTGTGATCAGATGTTGTGCATTTATATTAAACATTTACAGTGTGATCAGATGTTGTGTATTTATATTAAACCTTTACAATGTGATCAGATGTTGTGCAGTTATATTAAACATTCACAGTGTGATCAGATGTTGTGCATTTATATTAAACCTTTACAATGTGATCAGATGTTGTGCAATTATATTAAACCTTTACAATATGATCAGATGTTGTGCAGTTATATTAAACATTTACTATGTTATCAGATGTAACCTGCCATGCAGTTATATAAACCTTTACAGTGTGATCAGATATTATCTGTAAGGAATTTCTTAAACCATATGTGAGCTTTGTAGATTCCACTTAAAAGGATTTAGTCTCCTGATTTGAAGGAATAAGTGTTGGCAAGTTTGCAAATGAATTCTATCATGGTACCACATAAAAACGAAATAGTTATTGGACTGGCTAAGGTGCACATTTGCTTTAAAAAAGATGAAATCACTGTGTAAATATTGGTAGGCATAAGTACTTTAATAATTTCCAATGCTGATCCATCAACTCCTGACAGGACGAGGTAATATGTCCCATAGGTTACTTGCCGCGGCCGCTTCATATCGTCTAACCACGAGACGATTGATGGGACGATATAAGACTATCCGAGCGTCTTATGAAGTTTTCTCCGTGCTCCTAATTTAAAACATTAACAGCAGTAGCGATATTTGTCATTTGGCTAAAGTTATAGTGAACTACAAACAATCTTCTAACCCCCAAACTAACCACCGAATGCACTGTGCCATATTAGCAGCGGAAGTCGGTTGACAAAATGCGGAAGAGCGAAGAATTAAAAAGGGGCGTGGCGGAATAAGGTGAATAGGGAATGTGGAGTTGACGTCACGCTGTGTTGGATTATGTGTAATCCGCCATCTTTGCAGGCACGCGTCCTATCCCGCTGTATTTGAGTTAATGTATTGGAGGTTGTTTTTGTATTTTCTGTCGAGATTTTAATAAACTTCGATATGTTTGGTCAGTACTGCTCGATCAAGCAAGTCACGCGATCGTTCAGGGAGGAAACTGAACAACGGAATACGTTTTTCCAGCTTTTATTCGTGGAAAAAACAAAGGAAGCCGGTGCAGGAGCTGACGAAAAGACGCCGGATCGCGTGGTTTGCATGCTGTAATCAGGAGAAAAACGTTTACTTTTCAAAAAAAAAATCCCTGCATCAGCGAGAGTGTGTTCGCTGCATTTTCAGTCATTCAGTAATTTGTGATTAATAAAAGCAGAACCACTTAAATTGTCTTGTTTTTATGCTAACACTGTCAAACTAACTTGCAAATGTAAGTTATTGATTGATTCATTCATTCATTCATTTCTGATCACCCTAAACACATGAGTAATAAAAATAAATATTTAGACAATTTTGACGATTGTAACACATATTTTTTATTAAATGCACCCTGATAGCACACATACATCTCGAAGACGTCTATTTGATGTCTGCGTTTACATCTGCAAGACGTATTATTTAGATTGTTTGCTCATCTGCAATACATCTCTGAGACGTTTCCTAAAAGATGTCATATAGACATATTGAAGATGTCTGCAAGACGTTTTTGATTTAGAATGTATGTAAAGCAGCTCTTTCTAAGACCTTTATAAGATGTTTTTACACACCAGATGTATTCCAGATCTCCAGATCTTTACCAGACATCTTGCAGACGTACCTGTGCTATCTGGGCAACTGCTCAAACACTGCTTGTGACTCTTTAAATAACAACGTTAGCTAAATATTTAGCATTTTGTTTGTTTTAATAACTTGGCCAAAACAGAAGTGCCATCTTATGAACATGTGTTGATTCATCGCACAGAATACAACGGAGAAATTATTTTATAGAATCATTAAGATACGTAGGTATTAACACATTGTCAGTAAATAGCTGGTTTGCCAACCATAAGACTCCAAAAGAAGAAGTGTCACTTTACTATAAGCTTGAAGGGATTTATAGCTCTTAAACTCCTGCAAAGTGTAAATAAAGTCCTGCAAAAACAAGGTAATTGACCAGATATGTAAGCGGAGGTCCGTAATCCAGTCTTGGGCTGCTAAATCATATGGATCTATGTTGTTTATTTGTCCAAATAAAGTTTTTTGGCAGTAGCATTTAGTTTCTCCCGATAGGGTCCCTTCTCTTGTTCTTTCAACTTCTCGATATCTTCCGTTTTTCTTCAAATTTACCTAGTTTTAGCTTAACATGCCCAGAATTAAATGGCATAGCGGTCGTCGGTGCCTCTAAACATGGCGCCCACGTCCCATAATGCAACACTGCGGTGACGTACATTAACATTCCCTATAAAGGCAAAGAGAGACATACAAATCTGCACGCTGCACATGAGCAACAGGTTGTAAAGCATCATAAGCATTTTTACAACCTGTTGCTCATGTGCAGCGTGCAGATTTGTATGTCTCTCTTTGCCTTTACAGAGATATGCGTATGAGGACACGCTCCGGTAAACAGCGCGAGGCGTCTTCACATCCCCATCAAACAGCATATACAACACATATCTATCACGGACAATTGCATCCTCATGCCAAAAGTTTCTTATTTGCATGCGTCTTAAAGTTTTGAGCGTTTAAACTTTTATTTTCCTCACAGCTGCTTGTCTGCGTTCAGCCACCGCCCACGTAAAAAATGTCTTTAATTGCAACCGCATTCAGGATCCTTTTGATGACAAAAGTAAACAGAAAGATCGGTTTATGAGATCGGCAGATTTAGCGAGCACCGATCGAGTCATTTAATGCCATTATCGGCCGATACCGATCGGCGGCCGATCGATCGGAGCATCCCTAGTGTTAAGGTTTCTTTCCAGTATGAACTTTCTGATGGGCTTTTAAGTTACATGAACAAGTAAACGTCTTGTCACACTGAGAGCATTTGAAAGGTCTTTCACCTGTATGAAGTCTCTGATGAACTATTAAGTTACTTGAACAAGCAAACGTCTTGTCACACTGAGAGCATTTGTAAGGTTTTTCACCTGTATGAATTCTATTGTGCTTTAGTAAGGTAGACTTTACACTAAAACTCTTCCCACAGACATTACAGTGATGAGGTTTCTCACCAGTATGAACTCTTTGATGAGATTTTAAGGAACCTGACTGAGCAAACGTCTTGTCACACTGAGAGCATTTGAAAGGTTTTTCTCCTGTATGAATTCTCTGGTGCACTAGTAATGAAGTGTGATGACTAAAACTCTTTCCACAGAGACTACAGTAATAAGGTTTCTCTCCAGTATGAAGTCTCTGATGGGCTTTTAAGTTACTTGAACAAGTAAACGTCTTGTCACACTGAGAGCATTTGAAAGGTTTTTCACCTGTATGAATTCTCTTGTGATGTAGTAATGTAGCCTTTGCACTAAAACTCTTCCCACAGACACTACAATGAAAAGGTTTCTCTTCAATGTGAATTTTCTTATGAACTTTAAGATTTTGTTTGGTTCTGAAGTATTTTCCACATTCAGTGCAGTAGAAAGGCTTTTCATCACTGTGTGTCCTCATGTGATCATTTAGTCGAGAGGAAGAGACACAAATCCTCCCACACTGCTCACAGTGAAACTGCTTCTTCTGCTTCTTCTTCTTCTCTCTGTGGTCTTCTGAATGAAGTTTCTCCTCTTGTAAGGTAGTAAAGCTGATCTCAGATCTGGTGAAGAGTTTCTGTTCTGTGTGTTTTCTCTCATGTCTCTCTAAATGTCTCTGTGAGCTGAATGTCTTTCCACAGGTGATGCAGGAAAGAGTTTGTGCTGTCAGTCGCTCTTTTGATGTTGAGGACGTTATTTCTATATCCAAACATGAATCAGTCTTCACATCTGAAAGAAACATGAAACAATTAAATTGTCTTTTCACTCTTATTTACACAAAGAAGGATGAAGAATTGAGATTCTGTATAGTGATGGGGAGTCCGACTCTTTTTTTGTGAACAAGTTCTTTTTGGACAGTTCGTTTCAAAGAACCGGTTCAAAAAACCGATTCACCAGTTATTTAACATACTTTACATAATGACGTCATTCCCATCTAATTCTATCATCCAGGATGTTAAAATACATTAAAAAAATTCAAGTAAAGTTGTGTATGGTTGATTCATTATTATTATTATATTATATATTATTTTTTATACTGGCCCAGTCGGGCCAGTGGTTCAGGTTTTCACAATTTTTACTGGTCCCAATAAAAAAGTCAGTGTCACATATTTAAAAATAAAAATTCAAAAGTCAACTATAATTGTATAGATATACAACAGACATGTTCTCACGAAAAAAGGCTCCCAACTTTTCTGCTTTACCTGTAAACTGACAGCATACTGTGAAAAATATTGCATCTTTTTTTGTCTTGTTTTACCCAAGGTAATGTCTGCTTCCAAGATGTTAAATAATATACATTGAGGAAAATATATTTTAGTGACTGAGGGTGAAGCACTGGCTCAATCGGGCAAGTGACAATTTTTATTGGCCCGAACATCTCTCACGCTTGCCCCGGGCCACAGGGCAGTCCTTAATGTTGAGCCCTGTATTAGCACAGAAACCCACTGATGTCCAACATGTGTACTGTTTGGCTCACGCATGCTCAGTATCCGTAGTTCTTTGATTCTTAGTTCTTCGGCCTCCATATACGGACGCGTCCGATAGAAACTGTTCTCAAATCAGTGTACTGATGCCTCAATAAATTCAGCAACCTGTTCCTGACTCGAGAATCGCTGTATTGTGCTGTTTAGTAAACGCATGCGCAGTATTAACGGCTCATCAAGTTGGAGGCGTCCGATAGAAACCGTTCTTGATTCGTGTTTTCAGTGTATCGGTGACTCTGGAATACCAGTATGTTTGCTGCGCATGCTCAGTATCAACAAAGTTCACCAGGTCTTGGTTCAGTCAGTTGGACATCCCTAATTCTGTATCTTTTTCCAGATTCATAAACAGAGGACAGGTGTTAGTCCTGTTATTATTAGGGTTGGGTATCGTAAGAAATTTTCCGATTCTGATTCCATATAAAAAAAATAATGCACAATAGTTATTATACACAATTCAATTTGTGTTTATTATTTTAAATGTAAAGTCAATTAATTTTTCAGTCACCATATCATTCTGTGGAAGTAGTCTTTGTAAGATCCTACCTGGTGAAGTGGACATGATAGGAGCAGTAGTTCTCAAACATATGATTTGAGATTTATGTATGCTGGAGCAAGTGTTTTGTCATATACACTGCAAAGGCTGCGGTACAAGTAAAAAAATTTGTATATGCATGAGTCCATTGATGCATATAGGCTTATCAGAGGTGGAAAGTAACGAACTACATTTACTCACGTTACTGTAATTGAGTAGTTTTTTTGTGTATTTTTACTTTTTTGAGTAGTTTTTAAAATCTGTACTTTTACTTTTACTTAAGTATGTTTTATTTAAAGTATTGTACTTCGCTACATTTTAAATCATATCCGTTACCGGGTAAAAAAATATTTTAAAAAGCAAAGTGATAAAGACGCGAAACGGATGTAAATGGGCGGGGCCCGGGGAACGCGCAAAAAGAACCATGGAGACGGACGAGACAGGCGCGCGCTAATGCAGACCCGCCTCAGTTCAAATCTTATGAAAGAACCCCTGGTCATATTTAAGCGACCACTTTCCACTGACGCGAAGCGAGTGTTTCATTTCTATGAAAGGTAGCATTCATGCTCTTAAGTACGAAATTGCACGACGCGTTTTTAATACCATGCACATCAGGGGCGGAGCGGGGGGGGTGGCTTTTTTTGTCAAAAGCCCCGAATCTTTTCAGATCTGTAAAATGAATTCATCCAGGACGCTAGGTGGCGGCACTCAGCTTTAACTCTCCGGTCCCCCACTCAACTGAAAATGAATAAGAGATGCGTGTTGAAGGCAAAATAACATTCTGAATCTCCCCACAGTAAACGCATTTTCAAAGTGTCTTTATTATTACAGTGCCTTCGTTATTACTGTAAGTGTATATTTATAGTTATGTGATGTAAATACTGTTAAATAGCGTCAACTGATATATCATCTGCATGGCTAACGTCTAACTTACTGTGGTGCTCTGGTCTAGTCTGCCCCATTGGTCATTGGTAACGTTGTATTTAAAGTACATTTAATAACAGTGAATTAAAACTTTGAAAAAACTTGCTCATTGTTGCATATATACTTTAGGTATGTTTTGTCCATATGCATTTGAAATTCGCAATGATTTTACCTCAGAAATACATTGATAGACAGTTATAAAATGTGAATCCCCAATCTCTTACATTAAAATATCCTAATGTGTGATAACTGTCAGTGCAAATAGGAAGAGAGGAGGGTGGAGAGAGATCACAGATAGACAGAAAGAGAGAAAGAGAGAGAAACGCTTCCATAAGCAGGTGAGAAATTGTTCTGTCAATGAAGTCAAAAATTGTTATTCTTATGTAGCTTTATAGTTACTGAATTAGCCTTCAGCAAACATGTTTGCCTATTTTTGGATAAGAGAAGTTAAAGTGTCATTGTCAAAATTTGTTATGTTGCAGTTTCAAAATGACAACACCAGTGTTGGGTAAGTTACTCAAAAAAGTAATTAATTACTAGTTACTAATTACATCTTCAATCATGTAATTAAATTACTTTACAAATTACTCCAAAAAGTATTTAATTATTACTAATTACTTTCTAAATCCTATTTAGTACATGATACAAGGATAGGCTTGAAATGGCTCGAAGAAACAATATATAAAAGTACATCAATTATTCTGGTCCCACTTTAGGGTTCATTTCTCTCTATTAATTAACTATTAACTACTTTTGCCTCAATATACTCCAACTACTGCTTACTAATACTAAAGTAGTTGTTTATTTTAAGTATTTGTAGAAATGGGGAGGGTTTAGGGTGTAGAATAAGGTTTTGCAGAATCAAGCATTAATATGTGCTATTTAAGTAGGCCTACTAAAAAACAGTCAACATCTCAGTAATATTAATGCTAATAATCAACCAGTTAATAGTGAGAATTGTAAACTAAAACCATGTTAAATCCACTATTTATTATAGTATACATAATTGTTCTACAGTCCATAGACAGTATTTAGTTACATCAGAAGTAACTGTAATTCGATTACAAGAAAAATAAGAGTAATCCCTTACATTACTTTTTCAAGTAATTTAATTACAGTAACAAATTACTTAGTAACTAGTTACACCCAACACTGGACAATACAGAGAACACTTAGATTAAAAAATAGTTTATAAAGCTGCCGTAAATGGAGAAAAAATATCAACAGGGGACCAAGCTTTGAAACCCCTAGATTTGGGCTAAGCCCCCAATGTCTACAATGTCTGGCTCCGCCCCTGATGTGCATTATCTTCTGAGGTCTAGCAGCTTCGCGTCAAGTCAAACAGAACTTCAAAACGTCCTCGAGAATGCGCAGGTCATTAGACATTGCAGAGAGAGAGAGAGAGCAAGAGAGAGAGAGCGCGCGCGCGAGAGAGAGAGAGAAGAATAAATGTCATCAGGTACCCAGGTCAGGGAAGTAAGAAGATAATAAACGTGTCAAATGTATAAAGACATGGCACTTATCTCATTATATGCTCATTTAAACTAGATATATAGTTTAATAAAATAATGTATGTTACCAGCAATACATCAATTACAACCTTACTATAGTGATTGTATTTACAAGCTGCTGACCACCTTCAAAAGTGCATAACTCACATGTAAAAATCATTAAACAATTCCATAAATGTTTCTTACTTTAAAAAAAGCTTTTTATTTTATTAACTTTTTGTTATTGCACTTTAATTGTAAAGATGTTCCTACAATTAAAAACAACTAGTTTGAGATTTATATTCCCTTGTCGTTTTTGAACTATACTAGAATCCTCCACCTCTTCCCGCTGTAAAAAAAAGTAACTTTTACTCTGAGTAAAGTTAAAATGACTTACTTTTTACTTTTACTTGAGTAGATTCTTAGACAAGTAACTTTACTTTTACTTGAGTACAATATTTTAGTACTTTTTCCACCTCTAAGGCTTATATATAATGCATACATATATTTTGAAATATAATAATATAAATGAGGATCAGATATACGTTTCTTAACAAACATACATGTTCATATGCGCAGATTTCTTTCCGCTGGAGAGTGCCCGTCACAACGTCAAGCAATGCTTAGGTTACTTAGCAACGACAGATGCTTTGGAGCTTCCACGCGCTTTATAGAGGATGAAAGCGGTGCAATCACGTTTTCTGCGTGGTTTAAATGTGAAGCAATTGAGCATAATGTGGCTAACGTTTCGATGCACAATTACATCTTCATCAGAGTCCTGTCCTCAAACAGTAATGTTTCCTCATTCTTATGTTAATCTCGTTCATCTAAAAGTCAAAAACAGGCCAATCTCAACATAACACTGACTGTGACATAACAGTCTACATGTACGCCCCCAACATTTCTATTACACGCCCATGTTCAAGGCCAGCTGGACGTACACAGAATAATCATCAGACGTTTTTCAGGTATTGAGAAGAAACAAGCAAGGACAAAACTGGCAGAACATGGATTTAAATGTTAGGTTCCAGGCACAACCGGATACCGGAGCAATTAAATCTAAAATTGTTAGTTTGCTTTGGCCATTACAACCCCTACCACAAACCACAAGTAGTGATTTTATAACTGTTGATTTTGGTTTAAATTTAAAGTTGCTTAGTGAGCAAACAACATTTACACTAATTTACCGTGTTGTCGAGATCGAACGCAAGATGCGTCTGTAGTAAAGTTAACCTTAGCTATTGTTAACTACCAAACTAAATGGCATAGACATAGATTGTATGACACGTGGATGTTTATATTAATTCCTGCCTGTGTTGTCAGATAATTCTACTAAATACTAACTGAAGTGCGTGTCATCGCCACAATTAAGTTATAGTTCAGCTCTTCAAAACAAGGGATTTACATGCAGATCAGCATTCACGAGGAGAAATTACATCAAACTGGACTAAAGCAGATATCAGGTAGCTCGTCACTATTAATGAAGCGCAGATCATTCAGCAGCATAAAGAATAGCACGTTACGTGCTCATATTTAACAAAAATGCCCGTGCGTCATCGCAAAAAGAAATATCATTCAGCTCTTAAAAACAGGTGTTTTAAATGCACATTAACCATCACGATGAGAAATGTCTGCAAACAAATCATTGGCAGTGTGATGGACAGTATACCTTACATAGATTTTCAATGGAGGGTCAGAAAGCTCTCTGACTAAATTTAAAACATCTTAAACAAAGTTTCCGAAGATAAACGGAGGTCTTACAGGTTTGGAACAACATGAGGGTAAGTCATTAATGACATTATTTTTATTTATGAGTGAACTATCCCTTTAATAAAGGCCATCCATTAGGCCATAAAAGTTTATTCGTTATAGCTTTAAAAAAAACGTACAGGGTACGTTCTTTCTAGGTTATAAAATATAACTAAAAATAACCTACATGGATCGTTCTGGGAACGTTAACGTTTTTGTATCCCGGGAACCATATGGGAACGTTCTGTTTTTGCTGTTGTTCCTAAGACAATCTAGCACTTTGGGGTTTAAAACGACACATGGGTAAGTGATTTATGATCAAATAAGCATTTTGGGGTGAACTAACCCTTTAAGCCTACGTGCCTGATAAGTTTTAAAAAATATCCTAAACTAAAATGTCCTAAACTTTTAGTAACTTACTTAAGTTTTTTGGTTGATTAGTGAGTTTGTGACAAAACAGTTGCTAACATGACCGTTAAAAATATTAAAAACACAACATTAATTAAGACATACCTGATGGAATAAAATCATCATCTTCCTCAGTGCGATCTTCCTCTTTGGGTTCAGTTTTGATTTCTGTGGGTTCAGTTTTGATTTCTGTTGGTTCAGTTTTAATCTTCATCATGAGGTTCATGCAGTCGATGAGTTTAACTGAACACATCTTCAGTTTGGTCTGCAGGATCTGCTGCTGTTCTCCAGCGTTACAGACAGAATCCAGAGACTCTGTGGAGGTTTGATCCTCCTGTAAGCTCTGTTTACTGTCACACACTGTAGTGTCCTGCATCGTCTCAACACTTAAATACACAGAGACAAGACTCTGTTTACACTCAATGATACACGCAAGAGAGAAAAACACTGAGGATACACAAACACATCACACGCGCGCTCTTTCTTTCTTTCTTTAGTGAGTTTATTTGCGGACTAAAGAGCTGCAGCGCCTCCTGCTGTACTGGAGAGAGAAGACGCTCACTGCTTTACAAGTGATTTAGCAAAACAAGTATGGGTCTCATTAATAGCCAGTAATCATCACAAACTATTGTATAAAGTAATGACTAAATAAAAAGAAGGGGTGGGAAAATAATTGCTGAAGAATAAAGACAGAACATCAAGCTAAGTCATAAAGATAGGACATCATAGGACAAAGATGATCAGAAAAAAAATACATGTCAAATACATGCAAAAATACAAACACAACAGCTTTTACAACTTTTCACAAGGTTCCCTTATGAAAATTAACCATGGTTTTACTACAGTAAAAAAAACATGGTTACTAATTTACTGTACTAAAACCATGGTAACCACAAAAAAAACACATAAAAGTCTAAAGCCATAGTTTTGCTGATAGTAATCAATACACCAAAAAACCATGGTTACTACACTTTTATCACAATAAAACCATATCACATGTCCCTTACGAAAATTTACCATGGAAGGTCATAAAAAACAAACTGGAACGCAGGGCCATTCACTGACGTAACGACGCAATGACGTGCACTTGCTAGCCTGTTCCATTTACGTGTTCTCCGAATGGAGCCTTGTCTAGCCATGACTTGGAAAGATCAGTCCAGCCAAGGTTGGGGGGATGGGAAATCAGTTGATTACAGAGTGGCAAATAAACACAGATTTACAGGAAAATGTCAAAATCATCAGGTGCTTAATTTAGAAAGAAGAGAAACGGCAAAACATGAATTATTAAGTGCTAATGTTAATTGGAGGGTAACTTATAAGTCTTAAGTTTGTTAGCCTTTTTGCTATGATGCTTGATTTGCTTATACAACAATAATTTGGTTTTAACTGAACCAACGTGAGTTCTTTTTTATACCCCCAGACCGCCAGAAGCGTAAAACAGAGTGAAAATATCATGCACGAGCGCATTAATTCCGAGAACTTATTGATTGGTTCGTCATCTCATTACCTCATGACCTTCTAATATAAAACATATCACAACGTCATGAACTTTCTCTTTGTCATTCTCGCTTGTTGAGAACTTCGTTCTGTGTGCAGCTTATTTGGGCTTGGCGATTCGCTCCCCACTTAGCTGTTGCAGGATTGGTTGAATATTGGATTTTTTGGATTACTCCTTGGATTAGTGGTACACACAGCGGAACATATTGATGCCCCAGCTGTGTCGTCGGACAGGTAAGCCAACGTTGATTTTTTTACGATGGTTTCATTGATGGCGAGTACTTATTGGTTTACCAGGGCTCCCTCACCTAACGTTTGGCTTCTCCCATTGAGTACCCGTGTTTTTTCCGGGGTCCCATAGTGCGACGCTAACCCCGGATTTCCACCGACTGCGGAACGGCTGCAGATCAGCTCCGCTGCGTTACGGCTCCGCACTCCGCCGTCCGCCAATACCCACTGGATCCGTATTTGTTGCAGAGCGGCTGCGTGCTGAAGTGACGAGGACCCGTGAGTTCCCGCAAATTCACATGAAGATCGCGCGATATCTAGTTCTGTCTCCGCCCATTATGACGTTGAATTATGACGTTATTACAAACCAGCCCAGATCCCAACACGAGATCTCCCGAATTCAGGTATGATCACGCGATAAATTCATGGCTCCGCCCTGCGGAGCTGTCCGGCATCCGTCAAAAATAGAAGCTCTGCGTATTTGTGCCGGAGGGCTGCGGATGGCCGGAGCTGTGACGGATTCGGAACGCAGTCAGTGGAAATACACACATTGAATTGAATGGAAACCGATTGACTCCGCCGCCGTTCCGCAGCGGATCCGCAGCCGCTCCGCAGTCGGTGGAAATTGAGGGTAATACGCTCGCTTTGATAGTGTCGTCCTACCGTGTCAGCGGATTTTCTCGACGCACCTGTATCACGCGGTTGGTGGACCGGTTATCGTAGCGGATGCTATGGAGTCGGCGTTTTGCTCACAGTGCCTGACTGAGATGGACATGTTGGATGGGCATGACCGCTGCTCGTCGTGCCTGGGTAAGGAACATCTTAAGGAAGCATTGTCTAACCCCTGTCCGAAATGCAGCATTATGCCGGTCGAGCTGCACCAACAACTGTCTAGCGTTTGTTCGCCTGCATCGAGGGACCGATCCGCTGGTGCTCCTTCGAGGTTAAACGCAAACACAAGCACCACGATGACGGCAGGCAATGGAAATTGAAGCGAAATCCTCATCCACGCTGGTGAAGTGCATGGACAAGCTGACTGCTACAGTACAGCAGCTACAGTCACTCACATTCTCTGACAGCAGACGTTGATGGGAGCGACGGTGTCACTCTTCAGCGAATCTCTTATATTATTGTATTGCTTGAACTGAGATTACCTTTTATGATTATCAAGCCTTTTAGAGGGATGAGCTTGTTTTATCAGCTAAATTGGAGTGGAATCTTTGTCAAGGCTGACTATAAATTCTTACAGTCATTTCAATTTATATATTATTATGTCTCAACTTGTATACTTAAATGTTCTGATTTCTTTGTATGGAATATTTGGCTTCATGTCTACATCTGGTGGACATTCTGTGTTGATAACCCATCTGCTGATGTGTCAAATACTTATTTTCCCCGCTGTACCAGCCCAGAAAATAGGCCATTAGCAGAAGGCAGGAGATGTAATAATTGTACAAATGAACAAAGCATTTACTGAATAATCTAAACAGTTCCTTTCTCGGCGTGTTCCTATACCAAGCAAAGTTAATGGACAATTAATGACATTATGGTCCCATGACATTAAGACTTTGAAATCAATTTGTAAAATCACAAGGCACACAATATAAAATAAATGAGTTTGACACATAACAAAAAGTTTATAAAAAAATGATGTGTAAATTAAATATGAAAAACAACATGAATTAACACAATTGTATATAGTTGTGAACAGAATGTTTGCTCCTGGACACACACACTCTTTAACACTCTTGGCATATTACCTCATTTAAAAAACGCTACTTTTAAGGCGTTGACGTCATATCAGGTCGTCACGTGGGTCGCACACGATGCTAGGCGCTAAAAGTTCAAGAAATTCGGTCAGACGTTTGATGCTTCGGTCGATCGAACGTTTATTTGCACGTTTTATCCACCATACACGGATAACCCGCCATAGATTAATAGTAAAGCACCATCACCTGCTTTTAGAACCGGCTGGCTATGTGATGCTAATGTGTTGTTTTGTGACGCTAAACTCTTTGGTAGCCACAAGTTTTGATAAAATATCTGTTGGAAATCAGACGTTGTTTGTTTTCTTAAGTTACAGACACCGGCCTGTTATATATGTGTTTATATATATATTAAAACACACGAGAGGCAAGAGCGCATGTTAACCGGAGCTGATTTATTTTCTCAACACGTTTCCCAGGCAACCGCCGGGCTAATCCACCAATAGAATTACAAGCATACAAAAGGGGGTATGGCAACATAGAAGGGTCAATTCACATGTCGTAAATACACAACATATTCCTCCCCCCTTAAATTTCAAGGTAGTAAGAAAATAAAGTATACATTAACTGTTATTAACTTTTTTTTTTTTACATTTTGTTTTTCTTGGAACTTCAATGTATCACGTAAGTATGCATTATTCAGAAGAAAACTTTTTTTTTTTTTAAACTAGGGAAAGAGGGTAGACTACCTCTATTCCCGGACAAACCCTGGGGATTATTCTGCCCCAATGTTGTGGGTTTGTCCCTAACTAGAGTGTCAGTCTATTAGGAGGTCGCCGCTCTCTTTTAGGATAAGGCCGAACTGTTAGTCTGGTAGGAAGGGGGGTTCACCTGCACCCGAAAGGTATATTTTTTTAACCTAGTTTTTTGTAATCCTTAAGGTGTCTAGAAAAGGAATTTTGATGTTCCCCATGCAAATTATTGTCCCATGTGTGATTTTTTGTATCATCTTTTGTGACTGTGCTTGATATTCGGCTGTGAAAAATGTAAACTTTAAATCTACATAGAATCTGAACAATACATTCTACAGACACAATCCACCCCATTTTCTCTTAATCTTTGCATAAGGAATTGATAGATATGAGGATTGTCATGATTAGATGATGTATGGTGCATTAAAACTCAAATAAACACAAATAATTAAAAAAAATCTGTGACCTTGGATCAGTGGAACTTCTCCCCTATGGACCCTATTGATATATGTTTTCTAAGTTTTGTATTTTTACAGTCTTTAGGATGTCTAAGAAGCAAATGTTGATGATCCCTACTTAAAATATTGTCACATGTTGGTCCAACTGAACATCTTCCATAATAAGGAGTTACTATTCAAACCGTTATTTTGGTATTATATTTATAGAAACAAAAGAGAAAACCACTCATATAGTCAAATATGTGTATATATAGGGTATAACAAATCCCCATTAGAATAAACTGAAATAGAAAAAAGTGATTGTAATCAAAGGTCAAAAGGTCAAGGGCAATGAAGTCTATTCATCATACAGCAGGGCTGTTTCTCAATATGCGTTCTTCAGCGATCTTGCGTTCTCGTGTCCTCGCTCTACGTCATCATTAACAGTCGAAGTTCATTCCAATTCTCAAGAACGCAAGTACAGAGGACGCATGAAAATACCCGGATGTGTTCTTGATATCGAGGATGCATCGAGTGCAGACTTGCGCGCTGAAATCGCTTTACGCCCCAGAAGTCATTGAGGCAAAACAATGGCGGAGGTCAGGTGACCAACAGGAAGATTGCACACATCTCAATTCTCATAAGTGCGTACTGTGTTCTTGCGACCTTCTGAGTTCGTTCTTCCGAGGTCGCCTGGCAAGTTCAATCTCCACAAGGACGCAAGTCCGTTCTTTGCGTTCTTGGAATTGAGAAACAGCCCAGGTCTTCATAATCGATCTCTTGCTCCTCGTCGTCTTCACCATCTCCATCCATCTCCTCGACTGTTTCCTCCAGCAAGCCAGTGAGTGAAGTGGGGAGGATTGGTCCACAAGACCACACTGGTTCCAGAGTACCCTCTTCAGTTTTTTCCCAGCCTTGGCCAGGATCATGGGGCTTGGGACACCAGAATATCGGTGTGGCTGCTCTCTTGTAGATGGCCAGACAGTGGTTGACACAGTTGATGTGTGGGACCAGGTTGTCTCTGCAGGGCGGGAGCCCAGACAGATCCACCCTGGATCTGGTGGTAAGCGTCTCATCCTCTCCAATCATTCTTTTCAGCATGATTTTGAATGTGAAATGAACTGCTTTGCCAAGCTGAAAGTTGGTTAGGAGAACTGTTTGAAGAGTTTTGCAAAAGTGACCTGTGTATTGAGAAATGTGTCCTAGCATCTGTAAAAAACTGTTATTGCCATTACATGCTACAGAATATCTGCCTTGAAAAAACTCACTTGAAGGCTGCATGGTACTTGGATTACTCTGTAGCTTTTTCAGAGACCCAACCTTCCCTTTGCCTCTAACGGTACTTGTAAAGCTTTCCCTGTGAAGATGTAGAGGCCGAGTATTGTGCAGTAGTCTGCCCCCTTACATTCTGCCAGTTCGCTGACATTTAGGATCTGCCTGTGCTTACCGATCCCATTGTCGACATAGATGGTCAGCGGGACGGACTGGGCGTGGTGTAGGAGGATGAAGAAAATGTCTGTGTCTGCAGTCCTCACCACAGCCACCTTGTGCCCCAGTTGAGCGGCACACAGCAAGTACAGAACAACCCGGTTGTCAGTCTCTTCCTGGGTTGAATCCAACTGAGGTATCTCACATAGTCCTTCTCACATGGCCATCAGTGTGGTACTTCGGATGAGACGTTAAACCAAGGTCCTGACTCTCTGTGGTCATTAAAAATCCCAGGATGTCTTTCGAAAAAGAGTAGGGGTGTGCCCCGGCATCCTGGCCAAACTTGCCCGTTGCCCTACTAATCATCCCCCCATACTAATTGGCTATATCACTCTGTCTCCTCTCCAATAATAAGCTGGTGTGTGATGGGTGTTCTGGCGCAATATGGCTGCCGTCGCATCATCCAGGTGGATGCTGCACATTGGTGGTGGTTGAGGAGAATCCCCCTTTCATATGTAAATTGCTTTGAGTGCTGCCGGAAAGCGCTATATAAATGTAACTAATTATTATTATTATTATTATTTGACACCATCATCTCTCTTGGATTTCTTTGTAGCAGGATTAAACTCTTCAGACTCACTATCATTTTCTTCCTTGTGTTTCTTTGACTTGGGCATGATTAGCAATGATCACCAACTAGCCAATTAGCTATTATAGTATAACAGTATTGACTTTATTTTTCCTTAATGTCTTCAAGGCAGCTTCAAACTTGGTAGAGGAGTATATTTTTCAGACTCACCATCGATATCACTCTTCTCTTTTTTGAGGATGATTAGCATGCATCAATTGCAAAAAAAGAGAAGCTGGGAAGATGGGCCGGCACTGATACAGTGTGGCACTGGATTACTCCAAAGAGCTTTTTTTGTATTTTGTGCTTGCTAAGTCTGGACTTTCTGAAGGCCTTCAGAGTTATTAACTTTCAACCACACTTATTGCTCTAAGTTTCAAATTGATTCCAATCTAAATAAAAAACTTGGCACAATATTTAAATGTGGAATATGTTTATCAGACACCTGAAGCATTACAAATATATACCAGTTTGAAAAAGACATTATGTAAATGTTCTTTTTTGCTTTTTTTGGAAATCCAGGGAGGCAACCAATATAGCCAGAAAAGACATACACGTGACAATATTTCAGGTGTGGATCATCAACGTTTGTTTATTAGACATCTTACAGACTGTAAAAATACAAAAGTTAGGAGACATATATCAAAAGAGTCCATAGGGGAGGAGTTCCAGTGATCCAATGTCACAATTTTATTTAAAATGTTTTGTGTTTATTTGAGTTTTTATGCATTATACATCATCTAAT
Organism: Misgurnus anguillicaudatus; assembly: GCF_027580225.2. Classification (NCBI taxonomy): domain Eukaryota; kingdom Metazoa; phylum Chordata; class Actinopteri; order Cypriniformes; family Cobitidae; genus Misgurnus; species Misgurnus anguillicaudatus. Next base: position 83,931 of record NW_027395283.1, read on the forward strand.
CATGACAATCCTCATATCTATCAATTCCTCGTGCAAAGACGAAGAGGAAATGGGTTGGATTGTGTCTGTAGAATGTATTGTACAGATTCTATGTTGATTTAAAGTTTTCCTTTTTCACAGCCGAAAAATCAAGCACGGACACAAAAGATGATACAAAAAAATCACACATGGGACAATAATTTGCATGGGGAACATCAAAATTCCTTTTCTAGACACCTTAAGGATTACAAAAAACTAGGTTAAAAAAATATACCTTTCGGGTGCAGGTGAACCCCCCCTTCCTACCCTACTATGTAGGTACATCCACAGCTACAGTTTCTTTTACAGGGGTTTGCTTGAATAGGGGCACTGACTGACTTACACCTGGAACAGTCTCCTTAATTTGACTAGGCAGAGTCTTAGTCAATGAATTTTCAGGAAGTGGTGTAGAATTCTCAGACATATGATGGTATTCTGGAGCAATTTCCAGGTAAGGATCCATTGTTGCTTGTTCTCCAGAATTGTCACTTGCAATAGCAGCTAGTAACTGGTCTACATGTCTTCTCCATATTAGATGACTCTCCACAAGTTCCACAGTGTACGACACAGGCCCTGTTTGTGCGATCACCGTTGCTGGCAGCCATTTGACACCTTTCCCGTAGTTACGAGCCAACACTTTGTCTCCCGGTCTGAAACAACGATGTTTTGCTTTTGACCGTTGTTCCCTCTGCAGGTTTTGTTGTGCTTGAACAGTCTGTTGTGTTTTTCGAGGTTTCAACAAATCCAAACGAGTGCAAAGCTGTCTTTTTAACATAGCGTAGGCAGGAGATACCCTGGTGGTGGCATGAGGGGTATTTCGATAGGACAGTAGAAAAGTGTTGAGGCGCTGTTTTAGTGAACCCTTACCCAGCGTTGACTTGAGAGCCTGCTTCAGCGTCTGGACAAAACGCTCAGCAAGGCCGTTCGTGGACGGATGATAAGGTGCTGATCGTATGTGCTGAATTCCGTTGACCTTCAGGAAAACCTCAAACTCCTCCTAGACCAACTGTGGCCCATTGTCACTGACAAGTTGCTGTGGCAGGCCGAAACGACCAAAAATTGAACGTAGGGCTTCCACAGTTTTCAATGAAGATGTGTTTTTCATTACCTCCACCTCTGGCCATTTGCTGTGGGCATCCTGAAGAACTAAAAACATATGGTCTTCGACGGGCCCTGCAAAATCAATATGGACTCTCACCCATGGTTCCTCAGGCCATTGCCAGGGGTGTAGCGGAGCTGGTTGAGGAGTATTTCTCAATTTTTGACATGCACTGCACATTTTTGCTTTTGCCTCAATCTCAGAGTCCACACCTGGCCACCAAAGATAGCTGCGGGCGATTTCCTTCATCCTAACTATTCCACAGTGTCCTGAATGAAGTTCGTCCAGTACTCGTTGTCTTAATGGCGGTGGAATAATGACCCTCGAGCCCCACAGTAAACATCCAGATTCTACTGTCAACTCATTTCTTCTGGTCAAATACGGCCTTAGCAGAGGCGACATCTCTCCTACTTCACCTCTGAGCACAAGATCCAACACCTTAGACATCACTGGGTCAGAACGTGTGTGCTTTTTTACCTGAGCTGCTGTTACGGGGGAATTATCCACCTCTTTGAAGTAGAAAATTTCTGCACGTGCTGGTTCTGGATGTGAAGTGGGCAACGGAAGTCGGGAGAGCCCATCAGCATTTGCATGACTTTCCGATCTTCTGTATTTTATATCGTACTGATGTGCAGAGAGCAGAAGGGCCCATCGCTGCATTCTAGCAGCTGCCAGTGAAGGAACACCTGCATCTGGGCTGAAGATAGAAGTAAGAGGTTTGTGATCAGTTAGAAGCGTAAATCGTCTTCCAAATAAAAATTGATGAAATTTCTTCACCCCAAACACTATAGCAAGTGCCTCACGCTCGATTTGGGCATAGTTACGTTCTGCCACACTTAAAGTTCGTGACGCGAAAGCAATGGGTTTTTCCTCACCCGATGGCATGATGTGTGACACTACCGCCCCCACGCCGTATGGCGAAGCATCACATGCCAGCTGTACAGGCAGCGCAGGGTTGAAGTGAGTGAGAGCGTCAGACTGGGCTAAGGCAGTTTTTACCTCATTGAAAGATTTTTCACATTGTTTCGTCCATTCCCACTTACTGGATTTGTTCAGTAGCTCATGCAACGGTTTCAGTCTGTTCGCTAAATTTGGCACAAATTTCGCATAATAGGTCAACAGCCCCAAAAAAGACCGAAGCTGACTCACATTCTGCGGCGCTGGCGCTTCTACTATTGCCTTCACCTTTGAGGGTGCCTTGTGGAGTCCAGAACTATCAATCACGTGACCCAAATATTCAACGGAAGAGCTGAAAAACTCACACTTGTCCTTCCTGACCTTCAGTCCAAAATTCTGCAGTCTCTGTAAGGTAGCTTCCAAATTACTTAAATGCTCTTGCTCATCCTTTCCGGTGATCAGCAAGTCATCAAGGTAACATTGCACCCCGGTCAGCCCACTGAGAATCTGGTCCATTGCTCTTTGGAACAGAGCTGGTGCCGAGGAAATTCCAAAAGGGAGACGTTGGTATTGGTACATTCCCTTATGTGTCACGATGGTAAGGAATTTTTGTGAATTTGGGTCCACATGCATTTGCAAATAAGCCTGACACAGATCAATTTTACTAAACTGTTGACCCCCAGCGAGATTGGAAAATAGATCCTCAATACGAGGCAAAGGATACTGCTCTGGGGTCAAAATCGGATTTTTGGTGACCTTAAAGTCGCCACATAGTCGAAGGGACCCATCTTTTTTTAAGACCGGCACGATTGGAGTGGCCCACTCACTCGTATGTACTGGTCGCAGTACTCCCGCTTGTACTAGTCTCTCCAATTCAGCTTCAACCTTAGGTTTAATGGCGTACGCCACTGGTCTGGCTTTCAAGCACCTTGGCTGACTGTCTGGTTTCACTGTCAGTTTCACTGCAATATCCTTCATACTTCCAAGTTTGTCACTGAACACTTCTGAATACTTATTTAGAATCCCTTGGAGTTTTGTGTTTTCGCTGACTAAACGGACATCTTGCCAATCCAGCTTAATCTTTTCCAGCCAAGTTCTACCTAGCAAAGCTGGGTGGTTGCCTTCGATCACGTACAGTGGTAGTTTTCTCTTCTGCCTATTTAGTTCCACTGTTACATCAACTACCCCTTTAACAGGAACTATCTCACCTGTATAAGTCTTCAGTGTAATGTTGGAGGGCAGAGGTGTGAGGTGCGGCAACGTTTCTTTCAATGTAGGGATGCACCGAATCCAGGATTCGGTTTCGGATTCGGCCGAATACTGGGCTTTTTGGCGGGGTTCGGGTTCGGCCGAATCCTAGATTTTTTTCCCACCGAACCGAACCCTAGGCTTGCGCTACGCTGGTCGACGTCACGCAGCCGTTGATTACACACATCGGGTGCTGACGTGGAGATGAGCTTTTTCTTTCGGTCAGCTGGACACACCAAAACTTTTAAACACCGCTGAAAACGCCTTGAGGACCCCAAATGCCAGCTGTTTTTCAGCCGAGCGCTTGGTAGCTGTGATGCTTCAGCTGTGAGCCGGTTGGTTGCTGTGGTAATGTCCTGCCCCTCCTCCACTGTAATTGGACGGCCGTGTGAAGACTGTGACATTGACGAGCGGAGCTTCTCACTCAAAGTTAAATATAGTTTTCAGCGCGGAGCTGCTTGCTTATTGGAAAAACGAGCGTGTCGCAACGCATCGCTTTCATTATGCATAGGCTTATGGTAATTGTCAAAATAGTTTTTCCAACTTGTCATCCTGGCATAATGTACAGTTAAAATTAAATAAAATGAAAAATACACTGCTGTGGACGTTTTTTACTTCATTAATGTGTTTTACTGTGTTGGAATAAGGATGCGAGTAGGATTCGGTATTCGGTTTCGGATTCGGCCAAATCTTAGACCGTGGATTCGGGATTCGGCCGAACCTAAAAAATCTGGATTCGGTGCATCCCTATTTCAATGTAGTCACTGAGACGAGTGATGCTGCTCCAGTGTCCACTTGCATCTGTACTGGTTTTCCATTTAGTAGAGGAGTCACCCAATAGCCCCTTTCATTTCCTGAAACTGATAAAACGCATAACACATCATCTTCCTCAGATCCTGAATCACTCTGTGTGTGATGGGCATTTTCCATTTGGTTCACTTGTTTTTGTTTAAATTTATGGTAATTTTTATTTTTCGGTCCAGCATTTTTGCTACTTTGTGTCTTTTTATTTTTGCAGGCACGTTCAATGTGACCTTTCTTGCCACAATTTCTACAGCTCATGTCTTTGCACCAACAATCTCCAGGCTGATGTCCCGTTTTCCCACAGCGATAACATGGCTTATCTGAGGTTGATTTGTTTCTTGAATCAGCATACACTTTGTGTACTTGAGTGGATGCACTTAACTGTTGTGCCTCTTTTGCGGCCATTTCCATTGACGTGCTGATTTCTATGGCCTTCTGCAGTGTTAAGTTACTTTCCGTTAGGAGTCGCTTTTGTATAGCTTCACTACGAAGACCACAAACAAGCCTGTCACGTAATGTGTCACTCAACGACTGACCAAACTCACAATGCTCGGATAATTGTTTCAACACAGCAACAAATTGTGAGATGGATTCACCGTCTTGCTGATTTCTCTTATGAAATCTGAATCTCTCTGCGATTATCAGTGGTTTGGGTGAATAGTGATCTTTAAGTAAGCCCACTATTTCCTCATATGATCTCTCGCCCAGTTTCTGTGGTTGAGTTAAACTTCGCAGCAAATTGAACGTTTTCACCCCCATGACACTTAGAAATGTTGGCACAATTGCTTCCGTTTTGATTTCATTTGCCAGCACAAAGTATTCAAAACGTTCAGTATAAGCACTCCATTGTTCTACCGATTCATCAAACGGTCCTATAGAACCAATTAATCCAGCCATTTTTCTGTTTACTCACGCTTCTCACGCTTGTTTCTTTTTGTCAGCTCTCGTAATTTCACCCCTCTTCCTTTTATCCGCGTCCGGTCGTCAACTTATTTTCGTATATGTCTTTCACTCTTTTCCTTTCCAGCGAAGACAACGTTATCGTTCCGACTGTCGCGGGTGTGCAACTTCATGCGGTTGCCGTGCCTTTACTTCCCTCTTTGAAGCACGACATGCTCGTGGTACGAAAAGTCCTCGTCGCCAATTGTGTTATATATGTGTTTATATATATATTAAAACACACGAGAGGCAAGAGCGCATGTTAACCGGAGCTGCTTTATTTTCTCAACACGTTTCCCAGGCAACCGCCGGGCTAATCCACCAATAGAATTACAAGCATACAAAAGGGGGTATGGCAACATAGAAGGGTCAATTCACATGTCGTAAATACACAACACGGCCCATTTAGTGTACAGAAACTAACATTTAGTGAACTTCCATGGGTAACGTTATTTCAACTGTGTATTTCACTCATAAATGTTAAAAAAAAAAAAACTGTCATACCGTAGTAGGAAAACGGAATGCTATGGAAGCAAATGGGGATCACAAATGGCTTGATTTCAAACTTTATTTGTAACAACAAGGTTTGTAACAACATGAAAGTGAGTAAATGATGACAGAATTTTGATTTTTGCGTAAACTATCCTTTTAAGGACATCATAACCTAAAATAAAACTCTAGAAAGCTTTGAAATATGGCACAATTTTTCCGTCCTCCATAATATGATACTGTAAGATCAATCTAAAAACATGAGCAGCAAGGTTTTATTTCATGTGTGTTACGCATACTTTGATTATTTGCTCTTATTTTACAATTAACTTGTTTTTTAACAATATTTAAAACTTTATACAAGTTTTTGGTGTCATAACCTTGTCAAGGTCACTGGTGCTTTACAAAGTTTGACTGTTGATTAACTCTTCCCACAAACATTACAGTGTTAAGATTTCTCTCCAGTATGAACTCTCTGATGGGATTTTAAGTTACTTGAATTAGTAAGCGTCTTGTCACACTGAGAGCATTTAAAAGGTTTATCATAAACTCTCTGTTGATTTAGTAAGTGTGACTGTTGACTAAAACTCCTCTCACAAACATTACAGTGTTAAGGTTTCTCTCCAGTGTGAACTCTCTGATGGGATTTCAATTGATCTGACCGAGAAAAAGTCTTGTCACACTGAGAGCATTTGAAAGGTTTTTCTCCTGTATGAATTCTCTTGTGCTTTAGTAATGCCGACCCATGACTAAAACTCTTCCAACAGACACTACAGTGATGAGGTTTCTCTCCAGTATGAACTGTCTGATGGGCTTTTAAGGAACCTGACTGAGAAAACGTCTTGTCACACTGAGAGCATTTGAAAGGTTTTTCTCCTGTATGAATTCTCTTGTGCTTAAGTAATGCCGACCCATGACTAAAACTCTTCCAACAGACACTACAGTGATGAGGTTTCTCTCCAGTATGAACTGTCTGATGGGCTTGTAAGGAACCTGACTGAGCAAACGTCTTGTCACACTGAGAGCATTTGAAAGGTTTTTCACCTGTATGAAGTCTCTTGTGATTTAGTAAGTTATGTTTTAGACTAAAACTCTTCCCACAGACACTACAGTGATACGGTTTCTCTCCAGTATGAACTCTCTGATGGACTCTTAATTGAGATGACTTAGTGAAGCTCTTTCCACATTGAGCGCAGACGTAAGGTTTCTCTCCAGTATGAAGTCTCTGATGGGCTTTTAAGTTACTTGAACAAGTAAACGTCTTGTCACACTGAGAGCATTTGAAAGGTTTTTCACCTGTATGAATTCTCTTATGTTTATATAAGTTATCCCAGTGCCTAAAACTCTTCCCACAGACACTACAATGAAAAGGTTTCTCTTCAATGTGAATTTTCTTATGAACTTTAAGATATTGTTTGGTTCTGAAGTATTTTCCACTTTCAGTGCAGTTAAAAGGCTTTTCATCACTGTGTGTCCTCATGTGATCATTAAGATTACATGAAGAGATAAAAATCTTCCCACACTGCTCACAGTGAAACTGCTTCTTCTTCTTCTTCTTCTCTCTGTGGTCTTTTGAATAAAGTTTCTTCTCTTGTAAGGTAGTAAAGCTGATCTCAGATCTGGTGAAGAGTTTCTGTTCTGTGTGTTTTCTCTCATGTCTCTCTAAAAGTCTCTGTGAGCTGAATGTCTTTCCACAGCTGATGCAGGAAAGAGTTTGTGCTGTCAGTCGCTCTTTTGATGTTGAGGACGTTATTTCTATATCCAAACATGAATCACTCTTCACATCTGAAAGAAACATGAAACAATAATTTTCTTTTTACTATTACTTACACAAAGGATAAAAAAATTGAGATTCTGTATCTTTTTTTTTTTACATTTTTGCCTCGCGCACCCTCGCGCTTGTATGGATGCAGAGAGTATAAGGCTTAAAACTACACTGACGTCGGCAGTTTGATTGTGCAAGTTAATTCTTCGGTTTAATCTTTGTGTGCTTCAAATTCAATATTTGTGTGGTAAAAAGGCACATCGGTTCCTGTAGAGATAGCAATACACATTATCCATTTTTTGCCAAGTAAATGAAAAGCTTGTCATCAATGTCTTCTCTCTTGCTGTATCAAAATCTCACCTAGCTTTCCTCAGAGATGGTCCCAAAAATGTCCTTAAAATCGTCAAATTCAGTTTGTGCATGATTACATGATATAACAATTTTGTTAATACTTTATCCTAAATTGTGGATAATTAAGCTATATATCATATGATGAAGTAAATTTCTGGAGTGTTAACGATTAAAAGAAAAAAACAACAACAAGAACCTAGTGTTGTCACGATACCAACATTATTGTTTCGATGCCGATAACATGTCAAGGGATTCCTATACTTTTTCGATACTTTCCTGGAAAGGGAGAAACACTCTCAAATCTCATTGCTGTGCTTTATTTTAACTCATTCACCGCCATTGACGAGTTATCTCGTCATTTATGAGTTCATATTTAACTAATAAATATGCCTTTCTGGACGAATTTCAAAGTGAAAGTGTAAAAAAAAGTTCTTTTCACAGGCGGAGCACTGCATTCACGTGCACTGTGTGTGTGGGTGCCGTTAAAAAGAAAAAGAGAGAGAGCGAGAACGCGCTGCTGGTGTTTGCAGAGTTACAAAAAAACAACGCACAGCTCGTCTCGGAGTATCGATTCCGCGGGACAAGAGTATTGGGATCATTTTACATTTTCAGTATCGATATGTATCAAAATATCAATATTTTTGACAACACTACAGGAACCGCACAGAACCGTGGTACTTTGTGAACCGTGCCACCCCTAGTCAAGAGTAGTAGAAGCAGAGTGTTGGAGAGTTTATTATTAGTAGGGATGTAATGGTATTATACATTTCGTAGTATTGCGGTATCAAAATTTTCCTCCCTCCGAGCTCGTTCTCGTCAGCACGTGTGCACCAGTATTATTGTGAACGCATACTTAGCAAGAATACTTAGATTACTTACATAACACTCTGAAATACAATCAATAGTTGATAAAGCACAATTACCTGTTGAGAAGAGATGTGGCAAGCTCTGCATCCAGCTTGAACCCTTTAAAATCTCGTAGATTCCTCCACCTTACAAATGCTGGTCCGATATTGATCCTAGTTTTATTACGGTCAAGGTCACTTTTTTGTTGTTTTCCTAGCTCTAGTTGTTAACCGAGGAATCGCAAGATTGTTAGTGAATGTGCTCTCCGCCATCACGCTGCGTTCAAACCAAAACGCCTATGAACTTCAGGCGGATGCACGTGATATTGTAACGCGCGCGAGGGGGAGGGGGATCTGTGGTGTGTGCAGCAATTGACAGGCAGATTTTACACAGCCCTGCACTGATTAGACCAAATGAACCGGCCTGCGCTGATTGGACCAAATTAACCGGGTGCGGTGGATTTTTGCAAAACAAATAACAGGCTCTAGGTTAGGGTTAGGGTTAGCGCGGGGTTTTTTCGTTCTATCGGAGCATAGTGTTGGTTTCAGTGAATATGATAAAAAAAATATGATCAAATAAGTTGCCGACCGCAGCTTTAAATAATAATAATAGTCAACTTGAAAAATGTTAATATTGTGAAATAAGAAATTAGTCTTCATGACGTATGAAGCCTACAAATGCGACTTATGGAGGCTGCAGAGTTCAGATTGGGAAACAAACCCCAGTTTTGAGTGAGCTAACCTCAGCTCTAGGTCCAGCTACGAATAAGTAAGCTGCTATTTTCATTTTTACTGGGTTGTTTTTGTTTTCAGGAATTGACCAATCTTAAAACCCATCATCTTTTCTTGATTTTACAATCACAACTGTTGCTTTCATAGGAGTACCAAGCATTAGCATTAGCATTAATAAAAATAATAAAAAAAAAACTAGGTCAATTGAGGGAGTGACTCAATTCTTAAAACCGGACTGATTGGGAGTTGTTTAAAGTTGACAAGCTAAACTAAAAGGTTATTTTTTTATTACATGGTCTAATTATTTTTGTCCTTTTTATGAAAATTGTAAACACTACACTACATTACACTTTGTACATTGTAATGTTCAGTCTTGTTTGATAAACACTTATGGCAGTTATTCCAAGTCTTCATTTGTTTTTTCCTTCCTGTAAACGGTTAAATAATTACCGTACCGTGGGCATCATGCCAAAATATTACTGTATCGTGATTTTTTATAGCGTTAAATCCCTGATTATTAGTAGTATATATTAACATTATTAGTAATAGTATATAATCACCACCCCAGTTATAGTACATATTGCAGTGCTGGGCGATAATTTGAAAATACTTTTCTAATTCTAATTTTCTATAAATTTACCCGATAAAAAGATAATGACAGTTAAATAAGTGAACGATAAAGACAAAGAAACATATAATGTAATGCATGATTATTTGGGAGTAATCCACTATTTTGTAGGAGTCAAGCAATATTTTGATAAAAACCATCAAACCATCTGTCTGTCGTGTCCCATTGACTTTAGTTAAGTCACAGTTCTTTTCCACAGAAAACAATGAAAGACGTCGCCAAAAAGGTCAAAAATTCGTTCAATAAAAATATTATGAAGTGATGAGAACACTTATGTACGCAAAGTAAACAAAAACAGAGTTGCCAGCGTACAGACACAGAATACACTAGCAAGTAATACTGGCATTTATACGGGTTGATTAAGTATTGTTTACAATGTTTGCATAACGGCTTAAATAAAAACATTGGCAACTACGTCAGCAGGTGACGTGTCGTAGTCTGCTCATGAACAACCAAGGAGGGGAACAAACAAATTATTGAATAAAATCATTTGTTTTGGTTTCTCCGTGTACAAAAGTGTTCTTTTCACTTCATATTTTATTATGATGGACCTTTTTGGCTTTCATTATTTTCTGGGCAAAAGAACTGTGAAACTTACTGAAGTCAATGGGACAGACAAACAGGGATGAGTTTGGAAGCCACCAAACACTTCCATGTTTTCCCTATTTATGTTACATAAGTAGTTACAAGAGTAGGTGGCACAAAATAAACCTTTTGTTTGGAACCATAGGAATGAATGGGGCTAGGCTAAATGCTAACACATTCAAGAAGCACTGTACAAAAATTAAAAGTGCACGCACCGAAACAAGATAGGACTGTATTAATTCATCTAAGCTGAGGTAAAAACATAGTAAAATATTGAAAAACTCTGTTGTTTTCCTAAAAAAAAAAGTAGTTTAGGACTAGTATAATCCCTGTCCAGGAAACCGCCCCTTGATTAGTGAGTTTGTGACTGAAAACCCAAAACAGGTGCTCACATGACAGTTAAAAATACAACAATAATTGAGGAGACATACCTGATGGAATAAAATCATCATCTTCATCAGTGCGATCTTCCTCTTCTGTCGGTTCAGTTTTGATTTCTGTGGGTTCAGTTTTCATTTCTGTGGGTTCAGTTTTCATTTCTGTGGGTTCAGTTTTAATCTTCATCATGAGGTTCATGCAGTCGATGAGTTTAACTGAACACATCTTCAGTTTGGTCTGCAGGATCTGCTGCTGTTCTCCAGCGTTACAGACAGAATCCAGAGACTCTGTGGAGGTTTGATCCTCCTGTAAGCTCTGTTTACTGTCACACACTGTAGTGTCCTGAGTGTCTGTGAGCTTTGACTCAGTATAACAGAGTAAAGTCAGACTGAGATCGGAGTTCTGTGTGTGTCTGGATTTCTCTTCAGAGAGTTTAGAGTCCAGCAGTGTCTGTGGTGTGCGGCTCTGATCTCTGCTCATCCACACTGAATCCAGACTCCCATCATCAGTCACATACACTGAAGATTCACAACAATCCACATCCTGACAACACACACACACAGACAGTAAGATTAGAAATGATTTGATGTTGTCTGATTCAGGAAAATTATGTTTAAGCTGTACAAACCTTTCGATTCATTTCTAAATCTCCTCTTGACCTCAGCTTTGTCTCCAGTAACGCCACCTCTTTCTTCAGCTGAGAGATTTCTGTGATGAAATCATCAATATATCCAGCATGGACAGATCAGTTCTACTCATTTACAGCACAGTACATCTCATCATCAACGTCTCAACACTTAAATACACAGAGACAAGACTCTGTTTACACTCAATGAAACACGCAAGAGAGAACTGAGGACACACATTACACTTGCGCTCTTTCTTTCTTTCTTTAGTGAGTTTATTTGCGGACTAAAGAGCTGCAGCGCCTCCTGCTGTACTGGAGACAGAAGACGCTCACTGCTTTGCAATGGATTTAGCAACACAAGTATGCGTCTCAATTATGTCCAGAAATCATCACAAACTATTGTATAAAGTAATGACTAAATGAAAAGAATTGGTGGGAAAATAATTGCTGTAGAATAAAGACAGAACATCAAGCTTTTTTAAAATTTTAAAGATAGGACATCGTAGGACAAAGAGATTATGAGCAGATTAAAAACAATCACAAACTTTTCACAACATTGTATTTTCATTGTAATTAGGTAATGTTGCAGTACAACATTTTAAAAACCTTTTAAAAACCACATCCTAAATAAAAACAAAAGGACGTTTATTAAACGTTGAAAAATAATTGGCACGTTTTCTTTAGGTAGTAAAAACATTAGAGGTGTAACGATTAATCGTGCAAATGCCAGAGGTGTAAAGAGTAGCTGAAAGCCATGCTTGAGTAAAAGTACAAATTCCTTACTGTAAAAATTACTCCATTACAAGTTACAAGTTACCAATTTAAATACGACTTGAGTAAAAGTATTAAAGTAACCCAATTTAAAAGTACTCAAGTATTTTTACTCGTACTGAATGTTGGCTCAAAGATGCACTAGTCCTCAACACAAAGAGACATTGTAGATCTGGGCCGTGAAAACTAAGAAAGTTTATTTATGAGGGTTTTATTTCCTAATATAGAAAAGAAATCAAACACCTCAAAATTTTTTACCTGGCAGAACAAACACAGATTAAACATAGTCATAGTCTTTTGTCAAAAATTGAATTAAGTTTTAGTCATATTTTTGTCATCTGAATTGATTTAGTTTTAGACTTTTAGTCTAATTTTATTCAACTAAATGCCATGAGATTTTAGTCTAGAAATCTACATTCAATTTAATTTAAACCCATTTAATTTTAGTCTAGTGCCATTGTGTACTTGAATGTGCCATGCTGAAAAATATATAGCCTAACTTTGTGATATAAATATATGGTAACACTTTACAATAAGGTTCTTTAGTTAACATTAGTTAGCTACATTACTCAACATGAACTAATAATGAACTGCACTTATACAGCATTTATTCATCTTTGTTAATGTTAATTTCAACAATTACTAATACTTTATTAAAATCTTGTTAACATTACCAAATATTCTTATATAGGCCTATCCTAAAAAAGATATAATTTTAATATTTAAAAAATTCCTGTAAACTAAAATTACACTAACAGAAATATGATAATGCATATTAAAAACGTGAAGTTGTTCATTTGAAAGATTAATTGTAAACACGTGTAGTGCGTAACACCACTATCTCACATTAAGTGCACTACATTTCTTCCGTCATGCATCCCTCTTTACAGTAAATACATTACAGCATACTTGATTAAATGTGAGGACAGTGAAATTGTACACTTATTATCAATCTTATAATGTACTTAAGTTACTCGGGCAATCAGTACAGGACCTCGCTGGTTTATGTAAGCAATAAGGTACGAGAGGCTGTGCTGTATCGTGAATAAGTAACGGCTGAAGGGCGTTGTTAGGCATGACGCGAAGCGGAGTGCCTGCAACCCCTTCAGCCGTTACTTATTCACGATACAGCACTTGCCTCGAGTACCTTATTGCTTTTATAAAACGGTTACCACACAATATTAAAGTAAAAAAAATATTAGTGCAACTTTCATGAAGTTAAATTAATAAAAGCATTCCTTCCGCTAGAAAAAATAGTCCCTGACTGCGAACAACAACATGAAAGCTCAAATAAAAACAACAAACTGTTCTCAGACTTTCTCTCATTATATGTTTATGTGTTGCTAAGGGTGTTGCTAAGGGCGCAGTGATATTAAATAGAACCGATGGGTGAAGCGGTCATAGCAGTGTTTTATCGTGAATAAAGCACACCTATTGACCAATCAGAATCAAGGATTGGAACTAACCGTTTTATAATTAGGCTTATATAGTAAGTTATATCAAGTTATGTAACCAGCTCAGGTTAGCTGATACAGTAGCGTCAGAGTATATAAACATTTGTGCTTGCCTTTGAGTTGCTGGATGACCCTCCTGCAATCGCGCATCACTTTTGTTTTGATTGTAGCATGTTTAACAAAGGGTCCCTTGACTGAAGCAAATGTGATATGCATCCATATGTTTGCTCTTTATCTCTTCTCTCAGACCAGACGCGAACTTTTCTCTACAGTTTATGACATACGCAGCACGCAGATGTCCCGCTACGGTGGCTCAATGCAAGCCATTCAGCGTTTGACATCAAAGTACCGCGAGACCAGACTTCTCCATATGCATTTGATTCGCTCTCGCAGTACTTTGATTTCATACGTTTGCTCTGCGCAGCGCCAAATGAAGTCCCTCAGTTGTGTGTGTGCGTGTAACCTCGCGACCACAGATTCTATCCATCATCACCCTCTGACACTTTCGTCTCGTTTTTATTTGACGAATAAACAATGTAGCGAGTAACGTTAAGTGTCATTTCAAATGTAGTGGAGTAAAGAGTACAAATACCCAATCAAAAATGTAATTGAGTAGAGAGTAAAAGTTGCCTATATTTTTGATACTCAGTACAAGTACAAAGTAGCCCAAAAAATACTTAAGTACAGTAACGAAGTACATTTACTCGAGTACTTTACACCTCTGGCAAATGCGCGTTTTCTCAATGAATGAATTTGAATTAATTACGGTGAAATACAGGCACATCCGAACGCCAGGGGGCGCTCCCGTGCAGAAACTCCCTTTGTGCCACAGAAGAAGTAGCATTACGAATGCTATTCCAGGAAACGTCTACAGGAATATTTATATCACTGTTTTTCAAATTGTTTCAGGTATTTTCATGATAATAAAGAATATTACATTATTTTGTTTAACGAGTGTTGCTTTTTTAAATGCACGTCATAAACGACTCCGACTCGTTATGATTTTAGATTGATAAGTATGAGGTGCCCCTAGGGACCAAATGCCGTAGGCTAGTACACGCACAAGCTGTGCATGAAACAAAGAATCGCAGCCTTGCGATTCAGAATCGATTTCAGACAGGCATTTTTAATGGGACACACGGTTGAATCGTTACATCCCTAAAAAACATAAATCACGTCTGTTCACTACGGAAAAAAAACAGCCCAAAATGCAACATTTGTGATATGTTAGCTGTTAAACCTTGAAATAAGACTTTTAAAACATCATGACCATACAACCAAGGTTTATGACTGTAACGAGGGCTGCTTTACACAAAGCGAGAGTGAGACGAATCCATGTGCAGGAGGTTTATTAAAATGTAAATCCACACAGGCAAGCAAACAAATCCAATATAGGGCAATCCAAAAGAGTAATCCAAAATATACAGGCAAAAGGTCAAGGCAGGCAGCAAACAATCAAAATCCAATATAACAGGCAACAAGTCAAAAACAGGAACAGATAAACAGAACGGGAACAGGAATAAACGCTTGGTAATAGTGATGTTAGGTTCTTGAACGAATCGTTCTTTTGAGCCGGTTCTCAGGAAGTAACCGGTCGAACCGGTTCACAAATCGAACTGAATCAAACGTTAGTTTTGGGCATAGGTTCCGGGTTGATGACGCAGGACGCACAGCCGAAATAGCACGTCGGACTCAAGAACCGGCCGATTTTTGTCGATGATTGCCGATCGAGGATTGCCGACGATTCTGACGGATGAGTTGCTGACACTGCGTGTGAATCATCGAGGATTTGAATGAGCCTGAAGTGCGAAGTTTCTTTTTTTTATTAGTTTCTTGATATGCTTGTTTATTAAAAAGCTTTAGTTTTGGTACGATTTATTGTGCATGCAAATCATATTGTAGTTGTTTAAGGAAGACCAATGAGTTTAACACACAAGTGTATTTATTATATATACTTACACATCCGCAATTGTACATCACTTTTAGGAATCTTATTCAAGTTGTAGGCTTGTCAAAACTGATCAGTTGTATCTGGCATTTATTATTTATCATCCGCGATTGAAACTGTGACCACAAACATTACTAACTTCTTGTGAATGAAAGGCAATAAATCAGCTATATGCCTTCACAAAAACGTTTTTTTTAATGTTTTAATGTGTTGACACAAACGACTTTATTTGAATGTTTCATTGATACAGTATGCGAAGTGATGTCATTTCTTGATGACGTCAGGAACCGGTAAATCGGCTTATTGAACCGGTTCAATGAGCCGAACTGTCCGAAATGAGCCGGTTCGCGGAAATGAATCGGACTTTGCATCACTATTTGGTAATGCAGCTGTGAGACATACAATACTTCGCAGGGACATGATCTGATTTTACCGGTTTTATAGTGAACAGACAGGAAGTGAAATGTGAAGCAAGACCAGATATCAAAATAAAAGCCATAACAGAACAGGATATCAAAATAAAAGTCCTAAACATAAAACAACAGAACACGAGACAAACCCCTTACAATGACGTGTTACTTGGAATGTATGTTGGCCCAACAAGAAAATGCCCTGTATGCCCGAGTACCAATCCAGCCCTTCCTACCATTATAAAACAAAACACTATTAATAAAGCTGAGATACATTTAAACCAATGTATACACTGGTTGTATTTTGGTATGTTCATGACATTCTTTAAACATCTTATTACAACATTATGAAAACGTGTTGGAAACCTTTTTAGCGAAGACCAGAAGACTTGGATCTCGAGCTGTAGTCTTTATTGCAGAAAGCAATCTTTAAATCAGAGCATACAGTCCAGGCGCTACTGCAGTCATCAAGTCTGACTTACAGCCCTACATTGCACTCATACACATTTTAGATGGCAGTCCCCTAAATGGAAAACAAAGCACTCAACTTTGAAAGCATTGAACATCAAAACATTTAAAGGAAGTAATCCTGCCACACCCAATCCTTCAGTTTCACCAACCCTTAATCCCATCAACATTACCATCTCACCCACTGTCTCACTCAGACCATTTCATTATTATAGAAATGTGTTCACACCTTTGGCTTAGCATTCACCTTTGACTCAGACCCTTGGCCCAAGCATAAACAAATGGCCATCACCCAATTGCATTATCATTTACAAACCCGTTATACAAAAACGTCACAGATGTGCTGCTTTATTGTTTCGTGTCTGTTTTACAGAAAAAAGACCAACGTGATACTTTCAGTTTGTCATCCAGGTTTTTTTATTGTATATGAAAGATGACACAGCAAAAGATGGAAGAGCAGGAGATGAAAGGAAATCAGACGGGAGGAGACGTCTTCAAATACAACTGCTTGCGCACCGATATAACCTTCATATGTAAATAAAGTATTATCCCAGTATTATGACTAAGGCTACTTGTCAGTTTACTACATTAAAAATAATTGCTTAAGGATCACATTCTAATGAAACATACAGAAATGCTAAGATACAACAAAATGGTAAATATTAAATATTAATTATCATTATTAAATTAACCACTGCAACAGTTTTTTAACAACTTATTCTTTTTATTCAGTAAATTCAGTATGCTACAATGCCAACTGAGACAGAAAATGTTTGCTGTTGATTGTGTTGTTTACATTACATGCACGTATGCGCATTGTTCTGAGTGGTGAGTAATGATGTTTGTTAAGGTGCTATTTGGTTGCGGCAAGTTATTTCAATGACTTATTGTGTGGACACTTCGCTAGGAAACAAACTGTGATTGGTTGTTTGTATTAATGTCACTGGTGCTTAACAATGTTTGACTGTTGATTAACTCTTCTCACAAACGTTACAGTGTTAAGGTTTTTCTCCAGTGTGAATTCTCTGATGGGTTTTTAAGTAACGTGACAGAGCAAACGTCTTGTCACACTGAGAGCATTTGAAAGGTTTATCATGAATTCTCTTGTGATTAACTAAGTTATTCCGTTGACTAAAACTCTTCCCACAGACACTACAGTGATAAGGTTTCTCTCCGGTATGAACTCTCTGATGAACTACTAGGTTACTTGAAAAAGTAAACGTCATGTCACACTGAGAGCATTTGAAAGGTTTCTCTCCAGTATGAACTCTTTGATGAACTCTTAATTGACATGATGCAGAGAAGCTCTTTCCACAGTTAGCACAGACGTAAGGTTTCTCTCCAGTGTGAACTCTTTCGTGGTTTTTTAAGCTACTTGAACAAGCAAACGTCTTGTCACACTGAGAGCATTTGTAAGGTTTTTCACCTGTATGAATTCTTTGATGAACTTTAAGATTTTTTTTGGTTTTGAAGTATTTTCCACATTCAGTGCAGTTGAAAGGCTTTTCATCACTGTGTGTCCTCATGTGAACATTTAGATTAAAGGAAGAGACAAAAATCCTCCCACACTGCTCACAGTGAAACTGCTTCTTCTTCTTCTTCTCTCTGTGGTCTTCTGAATGAAGTTTCTTCTCTTGTAAGGTAGTAAAGCTGATCTTAGATCTGGTCAAGAGTTTCTGTTCTGTGTGTTTTCTCTCATGTCTCTCTAAATGTCTCTGTGAGCTGAATGTCTTTTCACAGGTGATGCAGGAAAGAGTTTGTGCGGTCAGATGCTCTTTTGATGTTGAGGACGTTATTTCTATATCCAAACATGAATCACTCTTCACACCTGAAAGAAACATGAAACAATTAAATTGTCTTTTCACTATTATTTACACAAAGAAGGATGAAGAAGTGAGATTCTCTATCTTTTTCTAGATTCACACATATAGACATGTAATAGACGTGTCATTGTTAGTGATGGGATAGTTGAAGCGAGGGCTGATTCAGGGCTTGTGTTGCTAATGTAGAAATCATATAACCAATGACAAACGTGGCATCTTTTCATTCTGAGTATTGCCTCTATATAAAGGAGTTTTGAAACTCATGACACCTTGTGGGTGTTGTGGCGTTTTAGTGTCAGATAGATGTCAAGAGTAGGAGTGGCACGGTACATGAAAAAACATCCCAACCATTCGGTTCGCTTGTCTCGGTTTGGCGTGTGTGTGTTGCACAATTTGACGCATGCACAATGTAGCCTCGTGCTCGTATGTTACCTGAAGCCTTATATACTTTTGCCTGGCTCCACAGCGTGAGCCTCCGTTTGAGGAGTTGTTTATACTCGACTCACCGACTGGGTGCCAGCGTGATGAGACGTCATGCTCGGCTAGATTCACCTAGAACTTGTGCTTCTTGTAGATAATTATTACACGGCTCTCTGGAATGCTTGATTCTGATTGGTCAGTTGAGATGTTTGCAGGTTCATTCTTTTCAAATAATAACCGCTCCAAAGTAATAACGCATAGCCGGTACTACTTGTATGAGTAAAATCGCTCCGCGCCAATAAAGATCAATAAAGATTACTGTTTGGCGCCATCTTGTGACAAACACTGGACAACCAAGACAAGACACAGACAGCTTACTGAGACTGAACTTGACAATAGAGCATGACAGCTACGAAGCCAACACACAAAAATATACAGAATGGTCATTAAAACTTCTCAAAGACTGGCTAAAAGAGAAAAAATGGAGACAAGTATGAAGCAGAGGATCTTAATAAGGTATTACGATCATTTTATTAGGGCTGGGTTTCGATTCAAATTTCAAGAATCGATTCGATTCCAATTCTCAAGATCTTGAATCGATTATCATTGTTCGATTCGATTCAATTCGATCCAATCCAATCTGATCCGATCTTCGAGATTTAGATAAGTGTTTTTGAAAAAAGTCATGGTATACATGTTTTTCAGTTTTTTGGATTATAAAAATGTGCAGTTATTTGCCACTCACTATAGTTTTTAACTGCTCACCACAGTTTTAAAATATGGACAATTTAAAATTAATAATGTTAAAGTGAAAATGCCCAGAGGATAACAACAGATTAAGTCTTGATAGACAGAATTTTGTTTTTAATTGAGTTATTAATTTTATAGACCATTGAAGCTATAGTATGCATTGTATTTTGTATTTATGCATACATTACATTAAAAATAGGCAGTATGTAAAATGAACAGGTATACATTTATGCACAAACCTACAGAGAGGATACCTGTGTATGAGAGACGGAGCTCTAGATATAGAAATTATGAAGGGTGCTATGATGTGATGAAGTCTGTTTTAAGGTCTTGACGCTCTTTACTTTCTATTACACGTTAACATTTGCATCTCTTTCTCGTATTTCTGATCAAAGATGTTTGTACTATAAGCAAATTAGGCGTCAAACTACTTCGCTCCAGCAGCGCACTTGTCACTGATAGAAACGCGACTTTTGTCTTAGCTTGCTTAAAATTCAGAAAACTTTACAACTATTAGCATTATGTGTAAGAAGAACTCTTTATTTGGCGACCCGTTGCACGCGCCTCAAGAAACCTCTGCCCGTCAGAGACCGGCTGCATGAGAGGGGGAGAGAGAGAGTTTCGCTGGAGAGCCACGGTGGATTCACTGCATGGCGCTTATTATAAAAATTACAAAAATAACTCGTTCATTTGTTATGAGTGGATTATTTTACATGTAGATCACAGCATTGAGCGTTTGTAGAGTTTTCAAAACAACCACTTGCTTAACATTCCTGACCGCTATGTTCGTTGTTTTAATGTCCTTCCACCTCGCGCGCATGCGTGAATTCAATGACGCGGCAAGTTTAAGTTATTCATTATTAAATCGATTCTCTGAGTTACGGATCGATCTTTAGAAATTAACATGAAAATCGATTCAGAATCGGTGAATCGATTTTTTCAACACAGCCCTACATTTTATGCATCTGTGCAAAGTTTTGCGGAAGGATAAAAATGTTAATTTAAAACAAATATGCCAACAATAAAATGTTTCAAATTCATATATTAATGTCTGTTTTTTTTCTTATGTGACAAGTAGCCGTGTAATAAGCGGGATAATGTAGAGGCAGCCAGTAGTTATCGGGAAATAAGCCCCTTCAGTGTGATACAAGACCCTCCGCTTCGCGTCGGGTCCTGATCACACTGTCGGGGCTTATTTCCTGATAACTACCGGCTGCCTCTACATTATCCCTTACTTAAGCTACATATCATGCTGAAGTAAATTTCTGGAGTGTTAACGATTAAAAGAAAAAACAACAAGAAGAACCGTATAGAACCGAAAACCTTGACCCTAAAACCATGATACAACCCGAACTGTGGGCTTTGTGAACCGTGCCACCCCTAGTCAAGAGTAGTAGAAGCAGAGTGTTGGAGAGTTTATTAGTAGTATATATTTATATTAGTTATAGTATATAATTAGAAATTAGTTATAGTACATATTGCAGTGCTGGGCGATAATTCCAAAAAAATATTTTTCAATTCTAATTTTCTATAAATGTACCCAATAAAAAGATAAAGACAGTTCAATAAGTGATTAATAAAGACAAAGAAACATATAATGTAATGCATGATTATTTGGGAGTAATCCACTATTTTGTAGGAGTCAAATGTAGCAATATTTTTTATTTGTACAGAGACTTTCACAATTCTTGGTTGCATTATTTGCTGACCCCAAAATGATCATTTTATCATAAATCACTTACACCTGTGTCGTTCTAAACACCCATGTGCTCCGATTGTCTTCACAACACAATGTTACATATTTTTGATAAAACCATCAAACCATGTGGCTTCTGTCTGTCCCATTGACTTTAGTTAGTTTCTTTTCCTCAGAAAACAATGAAAGACATTACCAAAAAGGTCCAACATTCGTTCACTAAATATATTATGAAGTTATGAGAACACTTCTGTACGCAAAGTAAACAAAACATTTTATTCAACAATTTTTTTCCTCCTCCTTGGTTGTTCGGTGTGTGTTCACCATAGATATGTACACTAGGGCTGGGTAAAAATATCGATTCATCAATGCATTGCAATTATTTGTTCCTCAATTCAATATCGATTCATCAAATCCTATGAATCGATTCAGCCTACCGGCCAGTGGCGGCACTGTGGGTGGGCAACACTCTAGCACCCGCCCCCCGAGGTAATTTGATCCGGCCCTTTATGTAGTCTGTGAAAAAGACATCTCTAGAATAAATAAATGTAGAATTAAAATAAATGTAGTTGGACAACGGGCCCTACAGTTACGAGTTGATGAGCGTGCATCCGTTACAGCATGAGATGCAGAGCGCGAGTCACGTGACTGGCGCGAGCAGCTGTGTCACGTGTTTATATTCACGCTTTGGTCCAACGCGAGCCGCTCGCGCCCGCATATCAAGACGCGACGACTGACAGTGGTGAGACCACGGACTCTATGGCTGTTTTAACTTCTTGTATTCAGAAAATTTTTATGCTCAAGATTCTCGATTTTAAAAAACGATTTACAGTATGTAAATGTAGTTTACTTTTTCCTATGTGACTGATTGTAGCAGATATACAATATTAAAGAAAAGAAACAAAACAAATTAAATGTAGTTTGATATTACTTTATGTCTTTATGCAAAAAAAAACTGTTATGAAGCAATTAGATGACCCCTTTTATCAAACTCTATTAAATACAATAATATAGTATATTAATGATAGACAGTGCAGGTCTATAGATTATAAATGTGAATGGTGTTATAATGGTTATTATTTCTATTAGAGCAGAAGCAGGAAAAGTGCCTCTCTTTCTATATCTCTCTTGCCGATTAAAAAAAAGCTAAATCCACTCATTATTTCAGATTCAAAAGTCTACTTGCTGTCACAGTGACAGGGGACTTTACATTACAGCTTTGCGTTTTGTAAATCTTGAGTCAACTTGAGCTTTGCTCGTTCAGTGCAATAGACTTTAGAAAATATATGTTTATTAATAATAATAGAAAAAATTGGGGGAAAAAAAATCCAGCACGTGGTCGTGACTTTCGAAACTGCACACGAGCTTTAGCGCGGCAGCGCTGACAGCCATTCTCCAATCGACTCGGCTTTTACACACAATATTAATCAGACTTGGGACCCGAAGTAATTTAACTTTGACTGACCCGGACCCGACTGACCATTTCAAATACAAACCCGCGGGTGCTCCGTGAAATCCTCTAATGGTAAAACTCTGCTCAAGTTCAGAAACATGAAGGATACAATGTGACACGAGCTTGTTCGCGTCGCATCCCAATTCATTGAGAAACAGTGAGCACGTGATCGCATACCGAACTCATCATGTCGCACACAAAATGTCATTATTAAAGAGTGTCATCATCACGGAAAAACAAAAAAAGACAAAATTTGATGCCAGATATACTTGGGCACTTGTTAATATAACTGGGCAGCGTGCCCAAGTAAAGTCAATGCGTGGGGCTCACTGTAAAAGAGTGTGCAGGCGTCAGAGTGAATACGATGCAGCACCATCTATGGGAATACTGAGATAAACTCATTTCAGGACAATAGTAACATGGCATTACAAAAATATGTATGAATCGATTTTTGGGATTCTGTGAATCGATTCTGAATCGGCAAAGCTTGAATCGCGATTCAAATGTGAATCGATTTTTTTGCACACCCCTAATGTACACTAGATGTCGCCTTGGCTACGGCACTTCATTGGACCGAATGCGTCAAACAGAGCCGCCATCTTGAAACAGGGGAACCCCGCATCAGCGTCATTGTAGGCAATGGTGTAACAGAAATAAAATGACCATAAATCGTCGTGAACGTGATTTTCTTGGTTTTCTTTTGGTTCGTTTCAACAGTCAGACATGTATTTAGCATTTAGTGCAGGAAAAAATAAAAGTTTTGATTTTATGAAAATGTACTTTTTCTAACTGCAATGCATAGTGCTAGTAGCCCTAACATCCATAGTACGCAGCACAAAAGTCCGGCATCGTCCATGAATTCGAAGTACAGGCGGAGATAGCAGCTTTACCTAGATACTTCCTTTGACAAGACCCCTGTTCTAAGATGGCGGCGATTTTGACGCATGCTCAGAGCCCCAAGGCGACATCTAGTGTATATATCTACGGCCCTGTCCCAAATGGCACACTCCGGACTTGTGGTCCTCCTCAGAGTCCACACTTTGATGACATAACGTAGAACCTTCTTGCGAGTCCACGTGGGTGCACCGGAGTCGTATTTTGGGACAGACTCGAGCATCACACCGGATATAGGTATGGAAGTTGCCCGTCAGTGTGAACTCCTCCCTTCCGTCGTCTGATTGGTCTGATTGCCCTTTCGCAAGGACTTCTGGGTTGGTAAAGTGCGCGAAGCCTGCTGCAGTGCGGGGTTCGCTGAAGACCGCATCAAGGGGGGAAAGGAGGCGCTGATGAGCACACTTCAAAGCGTAAAAATGACAGATGGGACACCCTACGGACTCATAGACTAAGCGAGAACGAGCAATTTAAGGCCACGAGACCGAAAGTCCACATGAAGTGCGCCATTTGGGCCAGGGCCTACGTGTGTTCACAACCAGATTATGGCGCATGCTGCTGACAGAGTTGCCAGCATACCGAGACAGAATACACTGGCAAGTAATATTTCCATTTATAGAGGCTGTTTAAGTATCAATTACAATGTTTGCATAACAGCTTAAATAAAAACATTGGCAACTACGTCAGCAGGTGACGTGTCGTAGTCTGCTCATGAACAACCAAGAAGAAGAACAAATGATTAAATAAAATCATTTGTTTTGGTTTCTCCGCATAAAAAAGTGTTCTTGTCACTTCATAATTTTATTATTGAATGACTGACCTTTTTGGCTATGTCTTTCATTATTTTCTGGGGAAAAGAACTGTGAAATTTAAGAGTGTGCCACTGAATTTTACATCCAGTCGCACATGGGCGACCAGTAAATTTGACCTTTTTTTGTGATGTGACACTGAATTTGAAAACAGCACATTATAGTTTTTGCATGTATCATTTAAGAATTTATTAGTAATACAATGGAAATTAGTAGAAATTTGAATATTTGGTAAGCATGTTGATTTATGGTGTGTGCCCCTAAATTTTCTGGTTGCACCCCTAAAATTTTCAGTTGGGGGCCACTGTGCTCCTAGTGAAAAAAGTTAGTCTGGAGCCCTGTATTTAAAGACTGTTGCATGAGAGTTGTTAAACGAGTAAGTATGGTGGCACAAAATAAAACTTTTGTTTGGACATACAAGAAGCGCTGTACAAAGATTAAAAGTGCACGCACCGAAAGAAGATATAACTGTGTTAATTCCTCTAAGTTGAGGTAAAAACATAGTAAAATATTGAAAAACTGTGGTGTTTTCCTTTAAAAAACAATGTAGTTTAGGACTAGTCTAATCCCTGTCCAGTGTTGGGGTAGTTACTCAAAAAATGTAATTAGTTACTAGTTACTAGTTACTTCTTAAAATTGTAATGAGATTACTTTACTAGTTACTGCATTTGAAAAGTAACTTCACTACTTATTACTTTACTTTCCTTTTTCTTAATTTACCACATAGATACATGGACATGGTTTAGGCGGGGTCGGCTGATGATGAGTGACTACTTTAAATGACCGGCCAGGGCTTTAGACTAACTTTTTGCTGGTTGCACTGGTGCACCCTAATTTTTGACCCCATCGGATTTATAGTTCGCCCAAAAATTAAAATTCTGTATAATTTATTTGTAAATCAGGTTTGTAACTCTCATGTTGTTACAAACCTGTATAAATGTCTTTGTTCTGGTGAACATGAATGAAAATATTTTGAGGAATGTTTGTAACCAAACCATTCATGAGCCCCATTCACTTCCATAGTATTATTTTTTCCTACTATAGAAGTGAATGGGGCTCATGCTTGGTTTGGTTATTAACATTTCTCAAAATATGTTGCTTCGTGTTTATCAGAACAAAGATATTTATACAGGTTTCTAACAAAATTTATTATTTATGGGTGAACTGTCCCTTTAACACCGCAAGTTTAGCGCCCATGGTGGTTTCATACAGAATATAAACATGTAGCCTATTTTATAATTTTCATGATGTTCCCGTTTTACATAAAGACTGCGACCGGCCGCACCGCAAATCGTGATGTAAGTAGAAACCTTTAAAGATCTTCATGCAGAACATTGACAGAAATAAGCACAGGACCATGCTTGTTCAAATATACTATCATTTAATGTAAAACTTTGTGAGGGTCGGCTGATTGACAGCTGAGCGGTCAGCAGTGTTTGAACACTCATAAGCGCTGCGCTTATATTTATTATTACCTTATAAATTGATGATATGATTGCAGTGATTCCAAAGAGATGTCCAAAAAAAAACTCAAGTAGAATGTTAAATGTTTAAAGTTTAATGTCTCTTTCTCGCTGCCCTGTGTAAACCCACGCGGGTGATGGCATGAAACGCGTGAGGAGCTTGCATTTTGCATTACCTTAAATTACCTTAAATTATGGTCATACAAATAAAAGTAAAACAACATTCAAAACTGTAATGTGTAAATTTATTTATGTAAAGTTACACTCGCAATAATAACAAAACATGTGCTTTTTTAAATAGGTAAAAAGTGTTTTGTGCTGCATCGGTTTGGGAGCGCGTCACACAATAAATAAACTTAAATAGGCTACTTTTGAATTCGTTTTGTTAATTTGCTAATTATTTAAGGGAAACACATTTCATATAGGCGTATTTATTTTACTATTTTTTCACCAAAGAAAGACGTAATCATCAAGTTCTATTCATTTTAATGCTTTTTGCGCATAAACTAAACCCTTAGGAATTATTTATAAATGAATCAACAACGCAAATCAAGGAATTAACTTATTTCTCCATTTAAGACAGTCTGGCAGGGCGGTAACAGCGATACATCAAACACCGAAAAGTTTATAGGATTAGATTTGGAAGTAAGATTATGAAGAAAACAGCGGTCCTGACTCCTGGCTTTTTTCTATAAATTGAGCGCACGCGACATTGCTGTTCGGGTTACGGTTAAATAATTTCTTTAAAAGAATTATGCTCTGGCTCTGACTCGATTGAGGTTCATTACCTAATTCCGTCTTCGGGTTCAGACCTCTCGATCCCTGACCGGTAAGTTAAGCAGGATCTTTCTCCACAAGTGTTGTATTGCCATGCTGGGCTTACAAATGCTCAGACAGGTTGCTCATCGCGTTGTCAGCAGTTGAAAAACACTTGTCGTGGACATAGTGTGCATTTCACACGAATATTTTTGTCCTTTCGAGCAATACGCTGAAAGTTATGTGAATATCGCCCCAGTGGCTGAAACCCTCCGTCTTCATTTCCCGCTCCCCTTTGCACCAGCTGCTCCGTCAAATCAATCTCTATGGCAACGGCACACGTGCAGGGACACGCATGCACGCACCACTTAAATAGACAGAACTTTACACCCAGGCAAACACTGCTTGGGTAACGCAGGAAAGCGCGTTCCTATAGTCTAGTAAAGTAGTGTAGTTACCAATATTATTAGTGTAATGCGTTACTTTACTTCGTTACCCAAAAAAGTAATGTAGTTACTGTAATTCGTTACTTTGTAACTCGTTACCCCCAACACTGTCCCTGTCCAGGAAACCGCCCCTTAAATAGCGAGTTTGTGACTGAAAACCCAAAACAGGTGCTCACATGACAGTTAAAAATACAACAATAATTAAGGAGACATACCTGATGGAATAAAATCAACATCAGTGCGATCTTCCTCTTCTGTGGGTTCAGTTTTGATTTCTGTGGGTTCAGTTTTAATTTCTGTGGGTTCAGTTTTAATTTCTGTGGTTTCAGTTTTGATTTCTGTGGGTTCAGTTTTGATTTCTGTGGGTTCAGTTTTAATTTCTGTGGTTTCAGTTTTGATTTCTGTGGGTTCAGTTTTGATTTCTGTGGGTTCAGTTTTAATCTTCATCATGAGGTTCGTGCAGTCGATGAGTTTAACTGAACACATCTTCAGTTTGGTCTGCTGCTGTTCTCCAGCGTTAAAGACAGAATCCAGAGACTATGTGGAGGTTTGATCCATGAAATGATTTGATGTTGTCTGATTCAGGTAAATGATATTTGGTAATTGGTAAATCTCCCCTTGACCTCAGCTTTGTCTCCAGTAACGCCACCTCTTTCTTCAGCTGAGAGATTTCTCTGATGATCATCAATAAATCCAGCATGGACAGATCAGTTCATACTGATTTACAGAACAGCACATCGTCAGCGTCTCAACACTAAAATACACAGAGACAATACTCTGTTTACACTCAATGAAACACGCGAGAGAGAAAAACACTGAGGATACACAAACACATCACACTTGCGCTCTATCTTTCTTTCTTTCTTTAGTGAGTTTATTTGCGGACTAAAGAGCTGCAGCGCCTCCTGCTGTACTGGAGACAGAAGACGCTCACTGCTTTACAATGGATTTAGCAAAACAAGTATGCGTCTCAATTATGGCCAGAAATCATCACAAACTATTGTATAAAGTAATGACTAAATGAAAATAATTGGTGGGAAATTAAATGCTAAAGAATAAAGACAGAACATCAAGCTTTTAGTTTTAAAGTTATAAAGATAGGACATCGTAGGACAAAGAGATTATGATCAGATTAAAAACAATCACAAACTTTTCACAACGTTGTATTTTCATTGTAATTAGGTAATGTTGCAGTACAACATTTTAAATACCTTTTAAAAACCACATCCTAAATAAAAGCAAAAAGGACTTTTATAAACGTTGGAAAATAATCAGCACGTATTCTTAAAAAACAAAACCAGCCCAAAATGCAACATTTGTGATATGTTTTGTTTAGCTGTTAAACCTTCAAATTAGACTTTTAAAAAACATCATGACCATACAAGGTTTATGACGTGTTACTGAATGTATGTCGGGCCACCAAGTAAAATGCCCTGCATGCTCGATTACCAATCCAGCCCTTCCTACCATTATAAAACAAAACACTAATAAAGCTGAGATACATTTAAAGCAATGTATACACTGATTGTATTTTGGTATGTTCATGACGTCTTTAAACATCTTATTACAACATTATCAAAACGTGTTGGAAACCTTTTTAGCGAAGACCAGAAGACTTCGGATTTCCTCAAGCTGTAGTCAGAGTATGGAGTCCAGGTGCTGCAGTCACAAAGACTGACTTACAACCCTACATTGCATTCATACACATTTTAGCAGGCAGCCCCCTAAATGGAAAACAAAGCAATCAACTTTAAAAGCATTAAACATCAAAATATTGAAAGGAAGTAACCCTGCCACTCCCAAGCCTTCAGTTTCACCAACCCTTAATCCCATCAACATTACCATCTCACCCGGACCATTTCATTATTATAGAAATGTGTTCACACCTTTGGCTTATCATTCCCCTTTGACTCAGACCCTTGGCCCAAACATAAACAAATGGTCATCACCCAATTGCATTATCATTTACAAACCAGTTATAAAAACCATCACAGATGTGCTGCTTTATTGTTTTGTATCTGTTTTACAGAAAAAAAGACCAACCTGATACTTTCAGTTTGGTTTTTATATTGTATATGAAAGATGACACACCAAAAGATGGAAGGGCAGGAGATGAAAGGAAATCAGACGGGAGGAGGCGTCTTAAAATATAACTGCTTGTGCACTGATATAACCTTCATATGTAAATAAAGTATTATGCCGCTATTATGACGAAGGTTACTTGTCAGTTTACTACATAAAAATAATTGCTTAAGGATCACATTCTAATGAAACGTACAGAAATGTTAAGATACAACAAAATGGTAAATATAATCATTATTAAATTAACCACTGCAACAGTTTTTTAAAGACTCTTTTTATTCAAAATTCAGTAAATTCAGTAGGCTACAATGCCAACTGAGACAGAAAATGTTTGCTGTTGATTGTGTTGTTTACATTACATGCACGTATGCGCATTGTTCTATGGTGAGTAATGATGTTTGTTAAGGTGCTATTTGGTTGCGGCAAAGAGTATAGAAGCACAAGAGAGGAAACTCAATAGAACGTTCCATTGCATCACCCGCGCCCAGCAGCAGCCCCACGAATCCGCCATTTTGGAATGAAAGCGACTCGGGAGTCAACTAGAAGTATGGCAAAATCAGCTAGTTTGTACATTAAAAGATCAAATTCAAACTGATTGATGATAACACAGAATAACATACAATCAGACCAGTGATCATTAATCCCTTTTTACAGCTTATTTTCAGATATTTAGACAAGTCTTCCACTTTTATACAGTATAGGCTAATTTTACATACAAACATAGCGACATAAACTCATCCACAAAAAATATTTTGGCTCCATATACATACACATATATACACACATATACATCTGAATTGCTCGAAATGGATTAAGTAAAAAAAAACACAGCCAACTGTCAAAAAGTGGCAATTATAGGATAACACACAGAAAAAAAAGACAGAACAATGCATCATGTTCTATAAGATTATAATGTTTGTATCGGGCAGGGGATTAATATGTACAAAATATATTTCATACCTAGTGGAGTTGGTAACTTATAATAGTAGTAAATGTTTAAAGTAGCATAAAATAGAATTACATAATAAAGCAAGAAAAAACTACCTCAAATTTGTATCTATTTAATGATTGGATTCCACAACTGATAACAACAACACATACAGACAAGACAATACAGTATTTACTGTAGGTGTAGCAAGTGAACAAAATTTTAATTCAAGAAACTTAATATTGTGCTTCTGATTTGGCTGTGAGATTTGCTGAGAATGAATTGGCTGTCAGAATTTTCATTCCAAAATGGCGGCCGCGCTACTGAAGCGCCACTTAGTGACTGATGCCAAAAACGAATGAGAGTTTCCCCTCTTGTGCTTCTATACTCTTTGGTTGCGGCAAGTTATTTCAATTATTGTGTGGACATTTCGCTAGGAAACAAACTGTGATTGGTTGTTTGTATTAATGTCACTGGTGCTTAACAAAGTTTGACTGTTGATTAACTCTTCTCACAAATGTTACAGTAATAAGGTTTCTCTCCGGTGTGAACTCTCTGATGGGATTTTAAGGAACCTGACAGAGCAAACGTCTTGTCACACTGAGAGCATTTGAAAGGTTTATCATGAATTCTCTTGTGATTAACTAAGTGATTCCGTTGACTAAAACTCTTCCCACATACATAACAGTGATAAGGTTTCTCTCCAGTATGAACTCTCTGATGAACTATTAAGTTACTTGAAAAAGTAAACGTCTTGTTACACTGAGAGCATTTGAAAGGTTTCTCTCCAGTATGAACTCTTTGATGAACTCTTAATTGAGATGAATCAGAGAAGCTCTTTCCACATGGAGAGCAGACGTAAAGTTTCTCTCTAGTGTGAACTCTCTGATGGGATTTGATGCAACCTAAAGAAGCGAACGTTTTGTCACACTGAGAGCATTTGAAAGTTTTTTCACCTGTATGAAATCTCTTGTGATTTAGTAATGAAGCCCGTTGTCCAAAACTCTTACCACAGACACTACAGTGATAAGGTTTCTCTCCAGTGTGAACTCTCTGATGATCTCTGAATTGAGATGAATTAGTGAAGTTCTTTCCACAGTGATCACAGACGTAAGGTTTCTCTCCAGTATGTACTCTCTGATGGACTTTGAAATCAGATGAACTAGAGAAGCTCTTTCCACAGTGATCACAGACGTAAGGTTTCTCTCCAGTATGAACTCTCTGATGGACTTTCAAGTGACTCGACTGAGAAAAAGTCTTGTCACACTGAGAGCATTTAAAAGGTTTTTCTCCAGTGTGAACTCTCTGATGAACATTAAGATTTTGTTTTGTTTTGAAGTATTTTCCACATTCAGTGCAGTTGAAAGGCTTTTCATCACTGTGTATCCTCATGTGAACCTTTAGTTGAGAGGAAGAGACACAAATCCTCCCACACTGCTCACAGTGAAACTGCTTCTTCTTCTTCTTCTTCTCTCTGTGGTCTTCTGAATGACGTTTCTTCTCTTGTAAGGTAGTAAAGCTGATCTCAGATCTGGTGAAGAGTTTCTGTTCTGTGTGTTTTCTCTCATGTCTCTCTAAATGTCTCTGTGAGCTGAATGTCTTTCCACAGGTGATGCAGGAAAGAGTTTGTGCTGTCAGTCGCTCTTTTGATGTTGAGGACGTTATTTCTATATCCAAACATGAATCACTCTTCACATCTGAAAGAAACATTAAACAATTAAATTGTCTTTTTACTCTTATTCACACAAAGAAGGACAAAGAAGTCAGATTCTGTATATTTTTCTAGATTCATACATATAGACATGTAATAGACGTGTCACAGTGATGGGATATTTGAAATAAGGGTTCAGAGCGCATATCAAGAATAAATGGGGGTGCCAGATGAAGCCCTGATTTGTGAGTGTTGTGGCGTTTTAGTGTCAGATAGATGTGAAGAGTAGGAGTGGCACGGTACATGAAAAAACATCGGAACCATTCGGTTCGCTGGTCTCGGTTCGGAGCGTGTTGCACAATTCGACGCATGCACAATGTAGCCTCGTGCTCGTATGTTACCTGAAGCCTTATATACTTTTGCCTGGCTCCACAGCGCGAGCCTCCATTTGGGGAGTTGTTTATACTCGACTCACAGACTGGGTGCCAGCATGATGAGACGTATTGCTCAGCTAGATTCACCTGGAACTTGTGCTTCTTGTAGATAATTAAGCTATATATCATGCTGAAGTAAATTTCTGGAGTGTTAACGATTAAAAGATAAAACAACAAGAACAACCGTATAGAACGGAAAACCTTGACCCTAAAACCATGACACGACCCGAACTGTGGGCTTTGTGAACCGTGCCACCCCTAGTCAAGAGTAGTAGAAGCAGAGTGTTGGAGAGTTTATTAGTAGTATATATTTATATTATTAGTTATAGTATATAATTAGAAATTGGTTATAGTACATATTTCAGTGCTGGGCGATAATTCGAAAAAATTATTTTTCCATTCTAATTTTCTATAAATTTACCCTGATAAAATGATAATGACAGTTCAATAAGTGATCGATAAAGACAAAGAAACATAATGTAATGCATGATTATTTGGGAGTAATCCACTATTTTGTAGGAGTCAAATGTAGCAATATTTTTTATTTGTACAGAGACTTTCACAATTCTTGGTTGCATTATTTGCTGACCCAAAATGATCATTTTATTATAAATCACTTACACCTGTGTCGTTCTAAACACCCAAGTGCTCCGATTGTCTTCACAACACATTGTTACATATTTTTGATAAAACCATCAAACCATGTGGCTTCTGTCTGTCCCATTGACTTTAGTTAAGTTTCACAGTTATTTTCCTCAGAAAACAATGAAAGACATTACTAAAAAGGTCCAACATTCGTTCATTAAATATATTATGAAGTGATGAGAACACTTCTGTACGCAGAACAATTTTTTCTCCTCCTTGGTTGTTCAGTGTGTGTTCACAACCAGATGGCGCATGCTGCTGACATCACCTGCTGACAGAGTTGCCAGCGTACAGACACAGAATACACTGGTAAGTAATATTTCCATTTATATGGGTTGTTTAAGTATCATTTACAATGTTTGCATAACGGCTTAAATAAAAACATTGGCAACTACGTCAGCAGGTGATGTATCGTAGTCTGCTCATGAACAACCAAGGAGAAGAACAAATTATTAAATAAAATCATTTTTTTTGTTTCTCCGCATACAAAAGTGTTCACTTCATAATTTTATTATTGAATGACTGACCTTTTTGGCTATGTCTTTCATTTTTTTCTGGGGAAAAGAATTGTGAAACTGACTGAAGTCAATAGGACCACCAAACACTTCCATGTTTTCCCTATTTCAGAGCTCCAGACTGCCACCAAAATTTAAGAGTGTGCCACTGAATTTTACATCCAGTCGCACATGTGCGACCAGTAAATTTGACCTTTTTTGTGATGTGACACTGAATTTGAAAACAGCACATTATAGTTTTTGCATGTATCATTGAAGTATTTATTATACAGTGGAAAAAAGTAGAAATTTGAATATTTGGTAAGCATGTTGATTTATCGTGTGTGCCCCTAAATTTTCTGGTTGCGCCCCTAAAATTTTCAGTTGGGGGCCACTGTGCTCCTAGTGAAAAAAGTTAGTCTGGAGCCCTGTATTTAAAGACTGTTGCATGAGAGTTGTTACACGAGTAAGTATGGTGGCACAAAGTAAAACTTTTGTTTGGACATTCAAGAAGCGCTGTACAAAGAATTAAAAGTGCACGCATAGAAAGAAGATATAACTGTGTTAATTCATCTAAGTTGAGGTAAAAACATAGTAAAATATTGAAAAACAGTGGTGTTTTCCTTT
The DNA here is from genome assembly GCF_027580225.2 of Misgurnus anguillicaudatus. Lineage (NCBI taxonomy): Eukaryota > Metazoa > Chordata > Actinopteri > Cypriniformes > Cobitidae > Misgurnus > Misgurnus anguillicaudatus. The sequence goes on from NW_027395283.1 coordinate 117,756, forward strand.
AAAAATATGTAGTTTAGGACTAGTCTAATCCCTGTCCAGGAAACCGCCCCTTAATTAGCGAGTTTGTGACTGAAAACCCAAAACAGGTGCTCACATGACAGTTAAAAATACAACAATAATTAAGGAGACATACCTGATGGAATAAAATCAACATCAGTGCGATCTTCCTCTTCTGTGGGTTCAGTTTTAATTTCTGTGGTTTCAGTTTTGATTTCTGTGGGTTCAGTTTTGATTTCTGTGAGTTCAGTTTTAATCTTCATCATGAGGTTCGTGCAGTCGATGAGTTTAACTGAACACATCTTCAGTTTGGTCTGCAGGATCTGCTGCTGTTCTCCAACGTTAAAGACAGAACCCAGAGACTATGTGGAGGTTTGATCCATGAAATGATTTGATGTTGTCTGATTCTGGTAAATGATATTTGGTAATTGGTAAATCTCCCCTTGACCTCAGCTTTGTCTCCAGTAACGCCACCTCTTTCTTCAGCTGAGAGATTTCTCTGATGATCATCAATAAATCCAGCATGGACAGATCAGTTCATACTGATTTACAGAACACCACATCGTCAGCGTCTCAACACTAAAATACACAAAGACAAGACTCTGTTTACACTCAATGAAACACGCAAGAGAGAAAAACACTGAGGATACACAAACACATCACACGCGCGCTCTTTCTTTCTTTCTTTAGTGAGTTTATTTGCGGACTAAAGAGCTGCAGCGCCTCCTGCTGTACTGGAGACAGAAGACGCTCACTGCTTTACAATGGATTTAGCAAAACAAGTATGCGTCTCAATTATTGGCCAGAAATCATCACAAACTATTGTATAAAGTAATGACTAAATGAAAATAATTGGTGGGAAATTAAATGCTAAAGAATAAAGACAGAACATCAAGCTTTTAGTTTTAAAGTTATAAAAATAGGACTTCGTAGGACAAAGAGATTATGATCAGATTAAAAACAATCAAACTTTTCACAACGTTGTATTTTCATTGTAATTAGGTAATGTTGCAGTACAACATTTTAAATACCTTTTAAAAACCACATCCTAAATAAAAACAAAAAGGACTTTTATAAACGTTGGAAAATAATCAGCACGTTTTCTTGGAAAACAAAACCAGCCCAAAATGCAACATTTGTGATATGTTTTGTGTAGCTGTTAAACCTTCAAATTAGACTTTTAAAAAACATCATGACCATACAAGGTTTATGACGTGTTACTGAATGTATGTCAGGCCACCAAGTAAAATGCCCTGCATGCCCGATAAAAATAATTGCTTAAGGATCACATTCTAATGAAACGTACAGAAATGCTAAGATACAACAAAATGGTAAATATACTGATAATCATTATTAAAGCTCACGTAACACACGCTGTTTCTGCATTTCTAATGTTAATCTGGAGTACCTATAGAGTAGTATGACATCCTTTATATCTCTGAAGAGTCTTTAGTTTAATCAGATTTATAAAAGAAAGATTAGCTTTACCGAATCTTTCCGATAACGTACGAAAAAATGAAGAAGGAGGAGTTATACCGCAGGCGGAGCGAGTACGAGTCATGCAACACTACACAACACTGTTTTAACTTATGATTCACTACATGTTCGTGTCATTTATATAATATACACGCGCCTATTTCCAACATAAGACAGAAGTCTTACTTACCGCGTGTAACTCGTCATGACCTGGTTCTGAAAATCCACCGCATCAAACACACACGCAAAACTCTGCTGCTAATCCGGATAATAAACTATATCCATTGTTTCCGTAAGGCTGGATGTCTTCTCCTTACATCCAAAAACACACTTCTTGTTGTGCCAGTTGACTTTTGAAATTAAACAAAGCTGAGTGGCGTGATAAGCTGTTAGCAAGCTCTAGCGTCTCCCGGTTTTCCGGGGGAAGTTTTCCGGCGGAAGCCCATATAAAGAAGTGATACGTATCGAAAACCCCTGAAACGTCAGTTAGAACTGTAATCGGAAAAAAACTAGCCGAAACTTGTACGAAACCCTGGCGAAAGTGCATTCGGCACAGAAATACTCTGAAACACGCCCAACTGCTGTTTTGACACTTTGCCTACGTTTAGCATGAGGAAACAACTCTATAACTGTGTTAATAAGTCAAAATGCTTGAAATACTATTAAAACCCCCCCTTTAAATTAACCACTGCAACAGTTTTTTAAAGACTCTTTTTATTCAAAATTCAGTAAATTCAGTAGGCTACAATACCAACTGAGACAGAAAATGTTTGCTGTTGATTGTTTTGTTTACATTACATGCACGTATGCGCATTGTTCTATGGTGAGTAATGATGTTTGTTAAGGTGCTATTTGGTTGCGGCAAGTTATTTAAATTATTGTGTGGACATTTTGCTAGGAAACAAACTGTGATTGGTTGTTTGTATTAATGTCACTGGTGCTTATCAATGTTTGACTGTTGATGATTAACTCTTCTCATAAATGTTACAGTAATAAGGTTTCTCTCCGGTGTGAACTCTCTGATGGGATTTTAAGGAACCTGACAGAGCAAATGTCTTGTCACACTGAGAGCATTTGAAAGGTTTATCATGAATTCTCTTGTGATAAACTAAGTGATTCCGTTGACTAAAACTCTTCCCACAGACACTACAGTGATAAGGTTTCTCTCCAGTATGAACTCTCTGATGAACTATTAAGTTACTTGAAAAAGTAAACGTCTTGTTACACTGAGAGCATTTGAAAGGTTTCTCTCCAGTATGAACTCTTTGATGAACTCTTAATTGATATGAATCAGAGAAGCTCTTTCCACAGTTAGCACAGACGTAAGGTTTCTCTCCAGTATGAACTCTCTGATGGGATTTAATGCAACCTAAAGAAGCGAACGTCTTGTCACACTGAGAACATTTGAAAGGTTTTTCACCTGTATGAATTCTCTTGTGATTTAGTAATGTAGCCCGTTGTCCAAAACTCTTCCCACAGACACTACAGTGATAAGGTTTCTCTCCAGTGTGAACTCTCTGATGATCTCTTAATTGAGATGACTTAGTGAAGCTCTTTCCACATTGAGTGCAGACGTAAGGTTTCTCTCCAGTATGAACTCTCTGATGAACTTTCAAGTGACTCGACTGAGAAAAAGTCTTGTCACACTGAGAGCATTTAAAAGGTTTTTCTCCAGTGTGAAGTCTCTGATGAACATTAAGATATTGTTTGGTTCTGAAGTAATTTCCACATTCAGTGCAGTTGAAAGGCTTTTCATCACTGTGTATCCTCATGTGAACATTTAGTTTATAGGAAGAGACACAAATCCTCCCACACTGCTCACAGTGAAACTGCTTCTTCTTCTTCTTCTTCTTCTCTCTGTGGTCTTCTGAATGAAGTTTCTTCTCTTGTAAGGTAGTAAAGCTGATCTCAGATCTGGTGAAGAGTTTCTGTTCTGTGTGTTTTCTCTCATGTCTCTCTAAATGTCTCTGTGAGCTGAATGTCTTTCCACAGGTGATGCAGGAAAGAGTTTGTGCTGTCAGTCGCTCTTTTGATGTTGAGGACGTTATTTCTATATCCAAACATGAATCACTCTTCACATCTGAAAGAAACATGAAACAATTAAATTGTCTTTTTACTCTTATTCACACAAAGAAGGACAAAGAAGTCAGATTCTGTATATTTTTCTAGATTCATACATATAGACATGTAATAGACGTGTCACAGTGATGGTATATTTGAAATAAGGGTTCAGAGCGCATATCAAGAATAAATGGGGGTGCCAGATGAAGCCCTGATTTGTGAGTGTTGTGGCGTTTTAGTGTCAGATAGATGTGAAGAGTAGGAGTGGCACGGTACATGAAAAAACATCGGAACCATTCGGTTCGCTGGTCTCGGTTCGGAGCGTGTTGCACAATTCGACGCATGCACAATGTAGCCTCGTGCTCGTATGTTACCTGAAGCCTTATATACTTTTGCCTGGCTCCACAGCGCGAGCCTCCATTTGGGGAGTTGTTTATACTCGACTCACAGACTGGGTGCCAGCGTGATGAGACGTCATGATCAGCTAGATTCACCTGGAACTTGTGCTTCTTGTAGATAATTAAGCTATATATCATGCTGAAGTAAATTTCTGGAGTGTTAACGATTAAAAGATAAAACAACAAGAACAACCGTATAGAACGGAAAACCTTGACCCTAAAACCATGACACGACCCGAACTGTGGGCTTTGTGATCAGTGCCACCCCTAGTCAAGAGTAGTAGAAGCAGAGTGTTGGAGAGTTTATTAGTAGTATATATTTATATTATTAGTTATAGTATATAATTAGAAATTAGTTATAGTACATATTTCAGTGCTGGGCGATAATTCGAAAAAAATATTTTTCCATTCTAATTTTCTATAAATTTACCCTGATAAAATGATAATGACAGTTCAATAAGTGATCGATAAAGACAAAGAAACATAATGTAATGCATGATTATTTGGGAGTAATCCACTATTTTGTAGGAGTCAAATGTAGCAATATTTTTTATTTGTACAGAGACTTTCACAATTCTTGGTTGCATTATTTGCTGACCCAAAATGATCATTTTATCATAAATCACTTACACCTGTGTCGTTCTAAACACCCAAGTGCTCCGATTGTCTTCACAACACAATTGCTGCGTCCGAAACCGCATACTACATACTATATAGTACGCGAAAAGCAGTAGGCGAGGCGAGTAGTATGTCCGAATACATAGTATTCGAAAAACAGTATGCGAAAAGTACCCGGATGACCTACTACTTCCCGTTAGATTTTGCAGTGTGCATACGATGGACGCTTCACTATCCCATGATGCCCCATTTTCGATTCTGATGTCACGATTCAATTCGATTCTCGATTTTTAAATGATTTTTTTAAGACAAAAAATTATATGCCTTTATTATTATTATTATTATAGTTTCACATTAACATGCACATTGCGTGCTTTTCCTCGCATGGGGGTTTGTGGGCTTTACTTTACGCGAGAGAGCTTGTAGAGAGAGAATTCCTTCTTGCACGGCACGCAGATAGACTAATGCGCGCGTCTTGGACTCCTATTATCTGAAAACCGGTGCGTCATAAGCAGCTGCGCTTCTCTCTGTCTCACGTGCATGCGCATCTCGCATCTGTCCAAAGTCTAAACATAAACTAAAGTTATAATCCTTACGTATTTGTTCAGTTTTATGCGTTTCATGCGAGCTGAGGCAAACTATACCTTTTGTTTAAAAGTAAACCCGCTGCATCTTGGCGGCTCTCTCGTGCACGTGCAGAGAGCTGCGCTCTGTCTGAAGGCAGATCACTAGTAATCCTGTTTATGATATGCATTTCAAGGAGCAATAAATCCCTCGTGTTTAAAATATAAATCGCGTTCCGCTGGATGGATGTTTTTAAGGGCACTTCTGAGAGTTTATTTTCCCCCGCTTGGCAAGCCGACCGGACGTGACATGGGGGCGTGGCAGCATCGACGATCCAATTTTTTAATTCGAAGTTCGAGGTTGTGACTTAATTTCGATCGATTTCGATTTAAAATCGAAATCGTGACACCCTTAATGAGAACACTTCTGTACGCAAAGTAAACAAAAAATTTATTCGACAATTCTTTCTCCTCCTTGGTTGTTCAGTGTGTGTTCACAACCAGATGGCGCATGCTACTGACATCACCTGCTGATAGAGTTGCCAGCGTACAGACACAGAATACACTGGTAAGTAATATTTCCATTTATATGGGTTGTTTTAGTATCATTTACAATGTTTGCATAACGGCTTAAATAAAAACATTGGTAACTACGTCAGCAGGTGATGTATCGTAGTCTGCTCATGAACAACCAAGAAGAACAACAAATGATTAAATAAAATCATTTGTTTTGGTTTCTCCGCATACAAAAGTGTTCTTGTCACTTCATAATTTTATTATTGAATGACTGACCTTTTTGGCTATGTCTTTCATTATTTTCTGGGGAAAATAATTGTGAAACTGACTGAAGTCAATAGGACCACCAAACACTTCCATGTTTTCCCTATTTCAGAGCTCCAGACTGCCACCAAAATTTAAGAGTGTGCCACTGAATTTTACATCCAGTCGCACATGTGCGACCAGTAAATGTGACCTTTTTTGTGATGTGACACTGAATTTGAAAACAGCACATTATAGTTTTTGCATGTATCATTGAAGTATTTATTAGTAATACAGTGGAAAATAGTAGAAATTTGAATATTTGGTAGGCATGTTGATTTATCGTGTGTGCCCCTAAATTTTCTGGTTGCGCCCCTAAAATTTTCAGTTGGGGGCCACTGTGCTCCTAGTGAAAAAAGTTAGTCTGGAGCCCTGTATTTAAAGACTGTTGCATGAGAGTTGTTACACGAGTAAGTATGGTGGCACAAAGTAAAACTTTTGTTTGGACATACAAGAAGCGCTGTACAAAGAATTAAAAGTGCACGCACCGAAAGAAGATATAACTGTGTTAATTCCTCTAAGTTGAGGTAAAAACATAGTAAAATATTGAAAAACAGTGGTGTTTTCCTTTAAAAATATGTAGTTTAGAACTAGTCTAATCCCTGTCCAGGAAACCGCCCCTTAATTAGCGAGTTTGTGACTGAAAACCCAAAACAGGTCCTCACATGACAGTTAAAAATACAACAATAATTAAGGAGACATACCTGATGGAATAAAATCAACATCTTCATCAGTGCGATCTTCCTCTTCTGTGGGTTCAGTTTTGATTTCTGTCGGTTCAGTTTTGATTTCTGTGGGTTCAGTTTTGATTTCTGTTTGTTCAGTTTTGAATTCTGTGAGTTCAGTTTTGATTTCTGTGGGTTCAGTTTTGATTTCTGTGGGTTCAGTTTTAATCTTCATCATGAGGTTTGTGCAGTCGATGAGTTTAACTGAACACATCTTCAGTTTGGTCTGCAGGATCTGCTGCTGTTCTCCAGCGTTACAGACAGAATCCAGAGACTCTGTGGAGATTTGATCCATGAAATGATTTGATGTTGTCTGATTCAGGTAAATGATATTTGGTAATTGGTAAATCTCCTCTTGACCTCAGCTTAGTCTCCAGTATAACGCCACCTCTTTCTTCAGCTGAGAGGTTTCTCTGATGATCATCAAATAAATCCAGCATGGACAGTCAGTTCATACTGATTTAAAGCACAGAACTTTTTACAGCACATCTCGTCGTCAGCGTCTCAACACTAAAATACACAGAGACAAGACTCTGTTTACACTCAATGAAACACGCAAGAGAGAAAAACACTGAGGATACACAAACACATCACACGCGCGCTCTTTCTTTCTTTCTTTAGTGAGTTTATCTGTGGACTAAAGAGCTGCAGCGCCTCCTGCTGTACTGGAGAGAGAAGACGCTCTTCTTCTTCTTTCCTTTTTAATGGCGAATGGCAAACAACTTTTGGAAGCATTACCGACACCTACCGAAATGGAGTGTGGGTCTGGATATGTTTAAATCCTAACACTAGCTTAAAAAAGTAAATAAATTAACAAACATACATATACACAGGACCTACTCTATATTTTCCTAATTAGACAAGTTTCTTCCAAAAAATGAAACAAATACCTAAAACAAACTTCACTTGATCTTTTCTGAAGAATTACTTTTATTTTTAAATGTTCACTTTCTATTTCCATCTCTTGAATTAATTGCTGTCTTTCCTGGTTAAACTTAATACAATTTTCTATAACATTCTACAGTCAGAAGACGCTCACTGCAATGGATTTAGCAAAACAAGTGAGGAGGTATGACTTTGGATGGCGGGATAGTGATTTCAGTGCTGGCAGTCTAAAGTTCCTAAATTCATAATCAGGTTTACTTATCCTCCATTATGAAAAATAAACATGCAGTAAAGCTGATTGATTGCCATTTGTTTACTACAAATACATGGCTATATACCAGGGGTGGCGAACGTCGGTCCTGGAGAGGGCGTCGGACTGGGGGTAAAACCAGTACTGATTACCAGGGCCCCAAAGGAAGAGAGGGCCCTTGAAAAGTCTGGGATATATTATGGGGGTGTGGCATGGGGGGCCATCAGAGCTGCATATGCATAGGGCCCGAGATCTTGTGCAACGCCCCTGAGAGCCGCAGTCCTGCAGAGTTTAGCTCCAGCTCTAATCATACACACCTGGGGTGTATTCCAGAAAGCAGGGTTAACTTACCATCAGATTAACACCGAACTTTGGGTTGATCAACCCCAAACTTGCTTACTCAGGGTATGTCGGTTCCAAAACACAGTTTAAGAGTTAGTTCAATCAACTCGCTGAAAGTAACCCAGAGTTAACGTGCGCTCACGGTAATAACATAAAGGCATTCTCAATGGATCACAGATTTCACGAGTCACCATGGAAACGTCAGAGACCTTAAAAGTTTTTAAATGAGAAATTACATTATAAACCAATATTTTTTGGCAAAATCAACGTTTTATAATCGGCTTAGAAGTGCATGATTACAAAATAGATAAAATTCATTAATTAGATAATTAATACGAACCTATTTTACCCCATTTTAGTCCAATATTATATGTGTCTGAACGAAAATACACACAATATTATTTAAATATTATTTAAAAGCCTGTAAAAATAATCATAGATTTTATATATGATTGTAAACATATGAATTATGAATATATTTTCCCTTATGAAAAGTAACAATGGTTTTACTAACTACAGTAAAAAACATGGTTACAGTAAAACCATGGTAACCACAAAATAACCATGGTTTTCAATAAACATAGTTAAAGGCAGACTCCATGATGTTTGAAAGCCAATGTTGATATTTGAAATCACCTAAACAAACACGCCCCTACCCCAATAGAATCTGGACCTTCTGTTGATAGACCCGCCCAACACATACGCAACCCGGCATTTGATTTGATTTGATTGGCTATAAGTGTGTTTTGGTAGTGTTTTGCTGTGACAGAATTGGAGAATAGAAATGTTACATTAGTGTCAATAGTAACATGTTGTAATATGTCCTCCATCATCTAATATAACCAAATATCTCAATTTCCCTTTGGCTCAAAAATGATAGCTCTGGAAAGCAGCTACAAAAGGCCCATTTTAAAGAAATAAAGGTGATTTAGAAAAAGACCAACTAAAGATGAAATGTAGAGAGAGGGCTAAGGATCTAAAGTGCATGTTTAAGAAATAAATATTATACTATGAAATATATATTTATAATTTCATTTCATTGTGTACATGATTCTAACTGATAATAGGAAATCTCTGACCACTATGCCATGTCTGTGATTCAATGGTGTTTCATCTAATGAAGTCTGTGCTTCACCTGTGTCATTCTGTGGGTCAGTGTTAAATCATGCCTGTGCTTCATGGGTGTCATTCTGTGGGCCAGGTCAGATGCACATGCCTATCAGAGACTGCAGGCAGGGGTAACTTCTGTCCCTCAGTAATTATTATTATGATGCATCATGTGTTTCTATTTGTTATACCCATTTACTGTAACATTGCCACATTGTCACTTAAGTAACATTGGTTAAGATTCAATAATGACAATGTATTTGCACACACATTTATTATAACTTTAGATTCATCTCAAATTATCTAGTAAGTGAAAGATGAGGTTATTTATGAATTGACAAAATTGATATGGAAATGTACTTTATTGTTAACATTAATTGATGGAATTGTGTTTCATACATCCACTGATATTTGGAGATATATTAAAAATGAACATAATTAAATGTATAGTATTTAGTCCGAACACAAATATGAATCCATTTTTATTAGTAATGGACATAATTAAATTTATAGTAATTAGTCCAATCACAAATATCAATCAATGTTATTAAAAAAATAGTTTCTTTAAAAAAAATTCATATCACACATTTTTTAAGACAGCAATAAATATTCGCGACTGTAAATGTAATAAAATAAAATAAACGCTTTAACATTGTAATATTATGCAAAATATATGCTTCCACGCCCGCTGTACGCTCATCATAAGTACACGCATGCGCAGACTTCCTCCGGAGCCTCGTTTTATTAACTAAAATGAACTTACCCTGCAACATAACCTGCTCCGGAGTAGGTTATCTTCAGAGAGTCAGTTGCTATGGTTACTTACATAACCCGAAAGTTACCTCCGTTTTTGGAACCGAAAGCAGAGGTTATCCGCTTGCTTACTCCTAAACTTACCCGGGTAAGCCACATAACCAGCTTTCTGGAATACACCCCAGAACAGGTAATCAAGGTCTAAAGAGTTACAAGAAACCTTCAGACAGGTGAGGTTTAATCAGGGTTGGAGCTAAAAACTGCAGGGCTCCGGCTCTCCAGGACCGACGTTCGCCACCCCTGCTATATACAAATACAGTAGCAAAACTGTTTCTATTCTATCATCCCTGGTAGGTTGTTATTTTCTATTTTTTTATCATATAACTTCTGTTTTAAGATTATGAATTCTACAGTTTCATTTTCTCCCGTAAAATAAACACATTTTTTAAAGGAACTAAAAATAATATTTTAAATTATTCTCTCTTGAATGTGCAAATTAAAAGTGCAGTTGAATTTTAAAGCCTTTATTTTCATCTGTATAGATACCTACAATGACATTCTTCTTTTTTTATTACCACATTACATTCAACTGTGATTGTCATTAAAATACTAATAATAAAGTAAAAAGAAACCTGTTATACAATTTATGGTATCTGTGTAGTGAAAGTGTGACAAACTTGTCAAGTATGCAGCATATACTTAAATAATAGCATATCCTCTCAGCAGTCTTTACTCCTCTCTACAAGCTCTTGCAGTTCATTTCTATTGTGCTAACACATCACACTGTGCATCTGGTCAAGATGATCTCTATGCAATAACAGGTCCTTTAACTTTCCTAGAACTCTTCATTCAACATTCTGGAGTATATGCAAATTATAAAAACTTAAGCAGCAACTTTTCCAATTTCCAATATTTATGTAATTCTCAAAACTTTTGGCCACGACTGTACACAATACAAATGATTTCTCATTCAAATTATTACTCTACCAGGCCATCAGAGCCGCACTGATTTGCGAGTCAGGTTGGGTCAGCTCACTTAACTTTGGCTTGGTTAGCATTTCCATCGAGTTAGTATTACTTCAGAGTGGGAGGGATTATAGGCATGTCCTTATATTTGCGCTGCCTACTGCTGTGACATCATACAAGTGAGAGCATTGTTGTACATTCCCATACATTCATTTATTTCTCAGTCTGCCACAAAACTAAAATTGATCACCAAAATAGATGTTTGCACATCGCGTTTAACACTACCTCTGTCTCACATGAAAGTTTCTGTACAAAAACCTGTGGCATCAGTTAACGCGCTCCGCTAATCCTCATAAGTTGCATTTAAGCATACGTGCGCATCGCGAATGTGCCGCCAAAAAACTGCAAGTCTGAAAAAAAAACTGTTAAGGTGTTCTTGATCCCCAACCTGTAGATGTATTTCATCGCTAAAGGGAATTTGGGAACTTGTAGCAGAGCACAGATAACAACATGTTTGCTCGAGACACCGCAAGCTAGCACTAATGTAAAGCTAATCTTTTACATTATAGCAATTACACTGATAGTGACGATTCTCTCAGACCAATCAGTGATCTACAGTGTTTTCATGTCACGTTTGGTCTCAGCTCAGGTCGCTTGGAACCCCAACCGAGGTAGGCCTAAAAAAAGTATCAGGTACTATGTACTTCACTCAGTGGAAAAGCTCCCAAAAGTAAACTGACACCAAACCGTGAGGTACTATGCAACGGAAAAGCGCCATAAAAAAATGCAGGATAGGTTAAGAAAAGTAGACGATCCACCATGGCAAACAAAGTTTAAAAGAAACAAGAAAAAAACAAAGACCAGGAATCAAACATTAGGGCAGGGTCCTCAAACCCTGGTCCTGGAGGGCCACTGTCCTGCAGAGTTTAGTTCCAACCCTAATTAAACACACCTGAAAAATCGAATTAAAGTTTTCAGGATTACTTGGAAATTTAATTCAGGTGTGTTTGATTAGGGTTGGAACTAAACTCTGTAGGACAGTGGCCCTCCAGGCCCCAGGGTTCCCCATTCCTGCATTAGGTTGACGAAAATGCTCCACAGCTTTCTGTTCTTGAAATAAGTAAAAATAAAAAGAAGAAAAAACAATAGTGTGTGCACAAATGCTGTCTATTGCATTGTGTAAGCTCACTCACATTATCAAAACCAAACCAAACCATGCCCCAGCGCGATTGTCACCCCTCCCTACTTCCCCAAGTGCACGCGGTTACACTGTACTTTTATCGATCCGAGTCCGGGCACGCTTTCCTCATTAAGATGCGATTGTTTAGAAAAAAGCAGGAAGTAAAGCGCTCTCTTAACACTGGAATCCACCGTAATGATAAGTCTGTGTTTTTTATTTGGAGTCGTTTGGTGCGCCTCCAAACAGCCCTCTCACATGTCATCATATTGCTTAGTTGATCTGTCACGTGTGCAGCTCGGACATTCACGTAACCCCGCTGCTCACATCAAAAGGTTTTTACGGAGGCAGATGAAGGTGAGTGGTCGCGCAGCTGACGTCTTCACCTTTTGAATCGCCCTCAGGCGCGATTGCGCTCACACCACAGACTTCTGCGCCTGAGCCCAAGTGAACCGCGCTCCGGCCCACCTCTGCACCTTAATCAAACACACCTACCTGTGATTTTCTAGTGCTCATGAAGACATTGATTAGCTTGCAGGTGTGTTTGATTAAGGTTGGAGCTAAACTCTGCAGGGCACCGGCTCTCCAGGGTTGGTAGTGAAGAACACTGCACTAGTCAAACAAACCAGGCTTTGGGGGTCAAACGCGCCCGAGCGCGGTTTGCATAGTGTGAGTGCGCCCTAATTGTTTGTAGTGGGGTGTTCTGTGTTCTGTTGAATGCGTATTGTACGCATATGGTCATTTTCTCCTGATGACAAAATGACTTCATGCAGACCTCCCTAGTATACCTTCAGCTTTAAGATTTCTCACCAGTATGAAGTCTCTGATGGGCTTGTAAGTGACTTGACTGAGCAAACGTCTTGTCACACTGAGAGCATTTGAAAGGTTTTTCACCTGTATGAACTCTCTGGTGCCTTAGTAATGAAGACCCTTGACTAAAACTCTTCCCACAGACACTACAGTGATAAGGTTTCTCTCCAGTATGAACCCTCTGATGGTATCTTAAGTTACTTGAACAAGTAAACATCTTGTCACACTGAGAGCATTTGAAAGGTTTTTCACCTGTATGAACTCTCTTGTGCTTTAGTAATGAAGACCCTTGACTAAAACTCTTCCCACAGACACTACAGTGATGAGGTTTCTCTCCAGTATGAATTCTCTGATGGGGTTTTAAGGAACTTGACTGAGCAAACGTCATGTCACACTGAGAGCATTTGTAAGGTTTTTCACCTGTATGAATTCTCTTGTGATTTAGTAATGAAGCCCGTTGACTAAAACTCTTTCCACAGAGACTACAGTGATGAGGTTTCTCTCCAGTATGAACTCTTTGATGAACTATGACTTGAGATGAACTAGAGAAGCTCTTTCCACAGTGAGAGCAGACGTAAGGTTTCTCTCCAGTATGAACTCTCTGATGGACTTTGCAGTCACCTGAATAAGCAAATGTCATGTCACACTGGGAGCATTTGTAAGGTTTTTCACCTGTATGAAGTCTCTTGTGACATAGTAATGTAGTTTGATGACTAAAACTCTTCCCACATACACTACATTGATAAGGTTTCTCTCCAGTATGAACTCTTTGATGAACTCTGAATTTAGATAAACTACTGAAGCTCTTTCTACAGTGAGCGCAGACGTAAGGTTTCTCTCCAGTATGAATTCTCTGATGGACTCTGAAGTGACCTGAATAAGCAAATGTCATGTCACACTGAGAGCATTTGTAAGGTTTTTCACCTGTATGAATCCTATTGTGACATAGTAATGTAGTTTTTTGACTAAAACTCTTCCCACAAACATTACAGTGATAAGGTTTTTCTCCAGTATGAACTCTCTCATGGACTATCAGCTGATATTTATGACAGAAACGTTTATCACAGTGTGAACACTGATAGAGTTTCTCTTTAATGTGAGTATTCTGGTGTTTTTTGAAAGAGCGTGAATCCCTAAAGGTTTTTCCACATTCACTGCACTGATATGGTCTCTCATTGGTGTGTAAAAGCACATGTCTCTTCAGACCACGTTTACAGCTAAATCTCTTCTCACAACGAGGACACTCGTAAGGTTTTTCACCTGTATGAACTCTCTGATGAACTTTAAGATATTGTTTGGTTCTGAAGTAATTTCCATATTCAGTGCAGTAGAAAGGCTTTTCATCGCTGTGTGTCCTCATGTGAACATTTAGTTTAGAGGAAGAGACACAAATCCTCCCACACTGCTCACAGTGAAACTGCTTCTTCTTCTTCTTCTTCTTCTCTCTGTGGTCTTCTGAATGAAGTTTCTTCTCTTGTAAGGTAGTAAAGCTGATCTCAGATCTGGTGAAGAGTTTCTGTTCTGTGTGTTTTCTCTCATGTCTCTCTAAAAGTCTCTGTGAGCTGAATGTCTTTCCACAGGTGATGCAGGAAAGAGTTTGTGCTGCCAGTCGCTCTTTTGATGTTGAGGACGTTATTTCTATTTCCAAAGATGAATCACTCTTCACATCTGAAAGAAACATGAAACTATTAAATTGTCTTTTCACTCTTAATTACACAAAGAAGGATGAAGAATTCAGATTCTGTATTTTTTTCTAGATTCACACATATAGACAGAAGACAGGTGTCAGTCCTGTTATTACAGCTGGGTCATTGCACATTAGGCTTGTTGCGATAGTCGGTGAAACGGTGATTACCGGTGCTTCAGCCTCTAACCGGTTAGATCACTTGCCCACTGCGACACCGTCTTTCACCGTCGTTTTTATATTTTCTTGTAATTAAATCATTTAGTTTCGTTAGAGAGAGCAAACACTTACAACTGAATGTGTCTGCTGCCTGAATTCAGCGGAGCTGAACGCGCGTCATCACAGAGCAGTGGCTGCGGGTGTCAGATTTCATTTATTCCTGTCAGACTGCGGCGAGCAGACGATGGCAGAAGCCGCGTGCTTACTCGTTTTTGTTATAAGATACATATATGATGTTTAATATAGGCGAGATCGTTTTGTTGTTGTGTTTTTCATTAAGAATAATAATAAACCCATCATTCAAGCAGCGCTTTATGGAGGAATAGCCAGTTGCTCTACTTGGGACTTGCAGGTTTCTGTCAGAAGTACCTGCGCACATTGACTCAAGCACTTAAACCAGCAGTTGCACTCGCATTTGCACGCAAATTCATACGCGATTTAACTCAGCGTACGCAAGCGCCGGATTTAAACAACAGTTGCATCTAATTCAAAACTGAAAGTAAAATGCGCACTTCTGTGCATTTATAAGCCCCTCCCACCCGGTGAAACCGGTATCACCGGGTTTGTCACGCGCTGATTAACCGGTGGGAAAATTCAGTCACCGCAACAACCCTATTGCACATCAAATAAACCAACATTTGTAAACATATCCAGCAATTGTTTTTTTATCATTTTTGTTAATATTTTATTAAAATAGAGACAACTAGTTCAATTCAATTCAATTTTATTTATATAGCGCTTTATATAGAACCATTTGGTAATTGTATCAAAGCAGCTTTACATAATAGATGCAGTGAAAAGCACAGAAGATCGACAGATAGCACAACGTAATACACGATAGCACACGCAGCTAAATTTGCTGCGGCTATAAATCAACATTATAAGCAAACGTATTACTAATGTAACGTATAGAAGTTAAGCCCAAAAAGGCTGCCTCCCCGGGTTGAAAAACCCCCTAGGAGAAAAAAACCCCGGATTTTAAGCCGGGGAAGTAAAAAAAAAGTCCTAGGAGGAAAAAACCCTTGGGATATATATATATATATATATATATATATATATATATATATATATATATATATATATATATATATATATATATATATATATGTACACATTGAAACGGAAGGAGATTAAGCGGAGATTAGACGGGTTCTGCCGGTGGTTTGTTTTTACATCAATCAAAAGCTTCTAACACCCTATTGTCTTTAAAATGACTTTAAAATCGATCGAAAACCACTAAAATATATATTTGTTCTCTGATATTTAAGTTAATAAATGAAGAAAGAAAGTAAAGAAATCGGTAAAATAATGTTTGTCTCTGAGGTAAAATTAAACGACCATGAGTGACGTGAGTTCGCAAGCGCGTTCTGGAGGAGCGTAGCAGAGAAGCGCGTGCTGCAGCAGTGGAGCGCACACATCAGACTTGCGCACTAATAAAGGAATACATGGATTTAAAGATGTTTTCACATAATTTCCTCAAAAAAATCGGATGGATAGCAGCAGTAGTGAACACACACAGAGCAGTGGGCATTCACTGCGCTGCCATAGGGGCTTTACCATCCATTATTAAAGTGTATTCGTTATATCTTAAAAAACCTACAGGGAACCTTCTGGGAACGTTTTCTTTAGGTTATTATAAATATAACCTACAGGGAACGTTCTGGGAACGTTCTCTCTAGGTTATTAAAAATATAACCTACAGGGAACGTTCCCAGAACTTCTTAGTTGGTTCCAAAAAAATAACCAAATGGGAACCATAAGGGAACGTTAGGGGAACGTTATGTGTTTGCTGGGAGGTTCGTCGTCTTGGTATTCTGGATCAGACTCTGGCTCGAACATATAAGGGAGAATCCTGCCGGCTAGCATGTTTCAATATACCGTAGGTGGTTTTCAAAACAATTCCATGCGTGTAGTGATGTTGAAAGTTAGGTTACGTTGCAAAACTGTCATCCAATCATGGCACTGGGCGTTACCTTCCTAGTCTTCGACGTGGCCCGCCCATCTAATCCGACTGTTTCTCAAGACTGCCTCAGAACCACGGTAAAAAACAGCTTATTACTTATTAACTGTGATGTTTTTAAATTTAAAAACAACGCGAAATACATAAGTAGACATCAAACAACGTCATAAAACAATAAAATCGACCAATTCACGACCCCTTTAAGAAGTAGCTCACCTACTTTTAAGTCTGTTCTGAGGTTGCTACTAGAGTTCCCAACGGGTCGGGCCGGCCCGACAAACCCGACGGGACCCGCGGATTTGGGTCAAAAATATAAGCAAATGAGTCGGGTTGGGTCGGACCTCGGGCTTAATCTTTTACGCTCCGTGAAAAAAAATATTAATCATCACTGCTGTCACCGTAAAGAAAGTCTGGTCTGGCTGCTGCAACGTGCATCACAGAAAGGGGCGGGGGATAGCAAAAAGCTCCGGGACGGATCAGCAACGGATCCAGACCGGAGCTGCCAGCTTCAGAGCGGATCCGTTGCGGATCCTCTTCAGAGCGGATCCGCCCCGGAGCTTATTGCTATCACTGTGTGCACACCTGTTGCCTGGACTCCTGGAGAAGAAGAGATGGAGAAAAGTAAACTTGCCGCAGGTAAATTCACCGTTGCTACTACACGAGGAGAAGCCGCTGGCTGGGTACATGTTTGAGTTCTTTTTATTTATTATTGTGTGATTTTTATTTAAGGCATATTTATATAGCCTATATTTAAATGTATTGTTTCAGTTGTTTGTATTGTTAAAAGGCGTGAACATTAAAGCTTGCCTTGATTTGAATTCCCGTCTGCTGGTCATGATAATAGCCAACGTGTATGAGAAAAAAAATGATGTCGGCGGCGTCAGGCCGCGGGTCGGACAGATAATTCACGTCAATGTGTCGGGTTACATCGGGTCCGGGCTTTAAAAGCCACGGGCCGGGTCGGGTCGGGTTGTAATTTTCAGGCCCGTTGAGAACTCTAGTTGCTACACATAATTTGTTTATACTCTGTTCTGTGTCTTATGAACAGATATTAAAGCGAGTTAATACAAACATACAAATTTGTGCTTATTCCCTCACCCAATGAGAATCGTAAGCAACATCGATAATGGAATCGGAATCGTTAAAGTCTTATCAATTCCCATCCCTATGTGTTCCTGTTGTAAGCATTCACTCTCTAGGCCGAGAAGGAAATCCTGTGTAAAGAGAACACGCGCTGGTGCTGGCGGTGACCACCTTTTCTATGCATGCCCGCTTGTAACTCCTGATCCCTTTTTCCCCCACCTGGTGGTGGCGAGGTAACGATAACAAGTAAAAGTCCAGTGTGTCCTTCTGTATACTCACCTGTACGCCCGGAGCCAAGAGTCCAGAGTACTTAAATGCCCCCCCCCTGCGAACTCACGGGATGAAGGCCAAAGGACTGAGACCTTTTTTAGTATTTAATTTCCCGCTAAATGTTGTTTTTAATATTTAATAAAACTTGTAACATTTTATTTTACTTGTTTGTCTGGTCATTGGGGTGTTTTGGGACCTCCTCGGGTGGGAACAGAAGGAGGAGCGTGACCCGCGACAGGGGCGGTCTGCTCTCACCTGTAACATCTGCATTGCTCAAGAGTGATTTTGGCCCATTCTTCCACACAAATGGTCTTAAAATCTTGAAGGTTACTTGGGACTATTTTGTGAACTTTGATCTTCAGTTCTCTTCATAGATTTGCTATGGGATTTAGGTCAGGTGATTGACTGGGCCATTCAATCAACTTGATTTTCTTTCTTTGAAACTACTTCATTGTTTCCTTGGCCTTGCCTTCATTTTATCAGCTAACTTGATATAACTTACTATATAAGCCAAAATAAACCAGCGAGGTCCTGTACTGATTTGCCCGAGTAACTTAAGTACATTATAAGATTGATAATAAGTGTACAATTTCACTGTCCTCACATTTAATCAAGTATGCTGTAATGTATTTACTGTAAAGAGGGATGCATGACTGAAGAAATGTAGTGCACTTAATGTGAGATAGTGCTGTTACGTCTACTACATGTGTTTTCAATTAATCTTTCAAATGAACAACTTCCTGTTTTTAATATGCATTATCATATTTCTGTTAGTGAAATTTTAGTTTACTGGATTTTTTTAAATATTAAGATTATATCTTTTTTTAGGATAGGCCTATATAAGAATATTTGGTAACACTTTACAATAAGGTTCATTAGTTAACAGTAGTTAATGTATTAACCAACTTGAACAAACCATGAGCAATACATTTGTTACATTATTTATTCATCTTTGTTAATGTTAGTTAATACAAATTTAAGCTTTAATTGTTTGTTCATGTTAGTTCAGAGTGCATTAATTAATGTTATTTTAATAAAGTATTCGTAATTGTTGAAATTAACATTAACAAAGATTGATAAATGCTGTATAAGTGCAGTTCATTATTAGTTCATGTTAACTAATGTAGCAAACTAATGTTAACTAATGAACCTTATTGTAAAGTGTTACCACACTCTAAAAATGGCTGGGTTATTTTTTAACCCAAAATGCTGGGTTGAGTCTGTTGGGTTGTTTTGCTGGGTTATTTTTTTACATTTTAAACACTTTTTGGGTAGTTTCAGTTTTCTAGGTGTTGGGTTAAAACTGCTGGGTTATTATGTTGGGTTGTTTGAAGAGGCTCATGTGCTTCGCGCCCTGGATGTTGAATGTGCTCAGCAACGGTCGTCGTGAGGACAGAGTCACTGGAAGCAGTTGTTTCAAGGTAAGTTTTTATGTTTTTTGTGAACATTTCATGAATATAAACAAGATTATAACATTTTGCGAGACAGCAACGTGTTAATTTATACAGACTAAGATGAAAGGTGTAATTTAGAGGAATGACGACTGTTACCTCAGATCGCCTTTTACACAAATTGACTCGAATAATCGTTCTAAGATGTTTGATATGGCATATTAATAAAATTAATAAAATCAATGTTACAAAATCCCCATCACACGGTTGATTACGTTAACTCATGACAATTTCTGTGATTACGTTAACTCATGACAATTTCTGTAAGCCTTTAACAAAGCGAGTCAAAACCGGAACCGAGTCGACCTCCGCAACCCCACTTCGGCTTTTTGTGTCACACACGCGCATAGTTTTCCCTTTCCCAGCTTAACAAGCGATAGCGACGCTGTTAAATTAAATTTAGCGACAAACGAGTTGCTTTCTTGTCATTCGATATGTAAAGACAGACCGCGAGGCGCGAGCACATGTACCGGCGTTTACTCTGTCACTGAGGCAGGGACAGGCAGTACTCAATTCACCGTCAGAACGGCAGGTAAGTTAACGCATCGATAAATGAAAACGAAACAGCGTTTGCAAGAACCGGTGTCTTTTATGTATATTGCATGTTCCTCTCTTTTAAAATGAAACAATAATTTAAGTGTTTGGAGATGAACTTGAACGTATTTGTCACCAAGACGGAGGCTGCGTGGAAGTGACTATCGGTTAATAAACATGTATATGTGTTATATGAAATTAGATGTGTTATTGAGTCGTATTTAGTTACTATTTTATATTCATTTCATAATATTTTTGGGTTGTCTCCTGTGATTTCAAATTTATATTGACCAACCCTCTGATCTGTGGCTGATACTGTATCAGAGATGTTATGTTTTTAGCAGAGATCAGATGTGATGTTGTTTTCCAATTCTTTTTTTAGAGTGTGCAGAGTTTTAACGTCCATCCATTGATGAGGCTAGCAAGACCTTCATACAACTTCAGCCAGTAAGTATAACATTTAATAATTCCTATTTAAAATGTATTGGGAATGTCTTAATTATCTGCTACATTTTAGTTCTGCAGCACTTTATTCTTTATAGTCAGATCATCCTATTTGTCAGTCTGTGTGGTTTGCAGCCTTTGTTGTTGGCACAACAGTTAAAGGAGTGTAACATCAAAGTCTTATGCAAACCGATGACAGGCCAAACTAAATTAAATTTTAGTCAAAAGACTATGACTATGTTTAATCTGTGTTTGTTCTGCCAGGTCAAAATTTTGAGGTGTTTGATTTCTTTTCTATATAAGGAAATAAAACCTCATAAATAAACTTTCTTAGTTTTCACTGCCCAGATCTACAATGTCTCTTTGTGTTGAGGACTAGTGCATCTTTGAGCCAACATTCAGTACGAGTAAAAATACTTGAGTACTTTTAAATTGGGTTACTTTAATACTTTTACTCAAGTCGTATTTAAATTGGTGACTTGTAACTTGTAGTGGAGTAATTTTTAGACTAAGGAATTTGTACTTTTACTCAAGTATGGCTTTCAGCTACTCTTTACACCTCTGCCACACACACACACAAACGCATGGCTACCCAGGTGAAAAAAAAGTGCACTAAAATACACTTTATTTAAGTACACTTAGTACACTTTTCCACAATATACTAAAAGTGCTCTATTTTCGCACACTAATTTTGAACTTAATATACTAAAAAGTAGTATTTAGTACTTCTTAAGATGAACTTAATACCATCTTAGTGTACTCAACTGTGCTATTTTGAGACACCATGAAGTTGAACTAAAATGTATTTTTAACATACTAGGTCTGTATTTAAAAAATATATATTTAATTATAACTTGAAGTACACTAGAACCCACCTTTAAGCATTTTTAAATATACTTTAAAGTATACTAATGGTATGTTAAAATAATATTCCAAATGTATTCCCAGGTGAAAAAAGTTCACTAAAATACACTATTTAAGTACACTTTCTACATTATACTAAAAGTGCTCTATTTTCGCACACTAATTTTGAACTTAGTATACTAAAAAGTAGTATTTAGTACTTCTTAAGATGAACTTAATACCATCTTAGTGTACTCAACTGTGCTATTTTGAGACACCATGAAGTTGAACTAAAATGTATTTTTAACATACTATGTCTGTATTTTAAAAAATATATTTCATTATAACTTGAAGTACACTTCAACCCACCTTTAAGCATTTTTAAATATACATTAAAGTATACTAATGGTATGTAAAAATAATATTCCAAATGTATTCCTAGGTGAAAAAAGTTCACTTAAATACACTATTTAAGTACACTTTCCACATTATACTAAAAGTGCTCTATTTTCGCACACTAATTTTGAACTTAGTATACTAAAAAGTAGTATTAAGTACTTTTTAAGATGAACTTAAGACCATCTTAGTGTACTCAACTGTGCTATTTTGAGACACCATGAAGTTGAACTAAACTGTCATTTTAATATACTAGGTCTGTATTAAAAAAATATCTTTAATTACAACTTGAACCCACCTTTAAACATTTACAAATCTACTTTAAAATATACTAGTAGTATGTTAAAATAATATACCAAATGTATTCCCAGGTGAAAAAGTTCACTAAAATACACTGTAAGTTCACAACCTTAAGGTACTAAAAGCGCTTTATTTTCGTGCAGTAAATTGTGCTTAATATAGTAAAAAGTAGTATTTAGTACTTGTTAAGACAAACTTAAGACAATCTAAGTGTAGTCAACTGTGCTATTTTCTAAAACTGTATTCAGTTTCAACTTGAAGCACATTTGAAGCCACCTTTTAAACATTTATAAATATAATTTAATAATTTCAGATATAATAATATTACATAAATAATATAGCATACAAAATGAAATAATAATATATTGCCCACACATTTGTATACATAAAATACATCATTTCTAATGTACTGTATGTGACATTTGAATTACAGTACAGTATACTATTAGAATGTTATGTAAGGAATAATTGACGACGGGCCATTGAATTATAAGAAAATAATTCAAAGGACCGGAGTCAATTATTCCGCTTATACCACGGTTACCACAAACATTGCTCTGGTGCCTATTTTTAAGACATTTGAAAAATCAGGTGTGCGGTTTACAGAAAAATAATCAACACCCATAGAACATTTCTCAGCCAATCAGAATGCAGCATTCAACAGACCCGTGGTATAAATATGTAGTATTTTACCTGCATGTTTGCCACCAAAACATGTTTTAACTCATTCTAAAATGATACTGTTTCTTCCATCATTAACAACTAATTAAATGTTAAAGAAACAACTAAGTATGTATTTACTGCTATTGAAATGATTTTACAATATAAAACAAAGATCAGTGAAATGCAATGAGCTACTTTTATCAAATTGTGGAACATTTATACATCAATATGAAAAGTACACTATGAATATGCAACCATTGAATATTCATATAATCATAATAATGTAATTATCTAAACAAAAAGTTACTGGGAAAAATGCAGAAGTGCATTTGAACTAACTCGAGATAAACCTGCAAATGGCTGAAACAAAACACAGAGCAGTTTAAATGTCACGTTTAAGTGGAGGGTCACTTCTTCTTGCCATTCAGACACTGAAGACTTAATCACAAGGTCTGTGAAAAGGAAACAGAATATATACAAAATTAACCAATAATTAATGAACATAGATATGCATTAGAATTTTGTTAACTCCTCAGTTTACCTTTTAAACTTTGACTGTGTCCTCATCAAGCTTGACATGAGTATCCGTTTGATCCGTCACTACATGGCACTCTACAAGTTACATTGAACATAGGGTTAGGGTTATAGGAGGCTTAACTCACTGACACTGATATAATGCAACCTGTGTATTACAGGATATGCTTTACTTTGATAATTGTGTTTTATTTTAACCAAGGGCATTTTCCATTGACATGTCTATTGTGGTCTTGCTTACAAGAAAAGTTCGCCTCTGTTTAAGGAGATTTAAGGAAATCAGAAGTCATGCCAATGCACTCTATGCACGCTTAACTTCCACGTTTGACTCAAGGTTAAGTTTCTGATGCGGGAGATTTAAAGCAGAGTGACAGCAGAATCGCTAAAATTTACTCATTTGCTGGATTTACCCAAATTTACAACCTATGATGTGTGAAGAATTGTCCAGATGTGCAAACTGAGAAAGGTTGCAAGTTTTATGTGTCTTATCTATGTAATCATTAAGATATATTCAGCTAGCCTGTACTAGCAGTGCTTACATTGTGCTGTTTTTTTACAATTCGTCCAGCAGGCTAATCACATTAGTAAAATATTATTGTCTTTGTAATGTTGTCTAAAAGTGTCAGGTAAAATAAGAGAGACAAGTGAGATCTCACTGTTACTGCTATATGAGGAAAAAGCAAAACGAACAGAATTACATATTATGATATGATGCTGATAGTGTAAAATGTGACATTCAGAGTTCTGTTCTGAGTTTTACTGTTTTATTGTGGTATATTCACGCTGATTGTCAAAACATTTTTACTTGGTTATTTTTGAGTTAATATCTTGAAACATTACAGGATGTAAAAAACAAAGCAAAAAAGACTATGGTAAAATTCATAACCACAGATGTTATTTTCAGAGAAGACAAACATACCTTTTAGTCTAGTACTAGCATTGCATTAAAGCGTAACTAAACCCCTGGTCAGAGCCTGACTCCACCCACTGGCAATATTTGAAAAATGCAAGAAAAGTTGGCAGATCCCAACGGAGATAGAGAGGACGAACTAAGCTTGTACCAAGTGTGTGGTGAGATCGTAACAAGGGTGTAGTGAGTTTGAACCTGGTTAGTCACGACATATTTTTTGGACCCAACATCCAATAGGAAAATTCAACTGCAGTAGCCACCGTTCAACCTGAAGAGGGCAGCACTCAGACGTTTTTACACCATATATTGTAGTATTGAAACACTTTATATCCAAATGTCAAAAAACTTACACTAATAAAGCATCATTCTTACAGATCATTAACTAAAAAAAGTTGGTTTAGGGTTTAGTTACTCTTTAAACAATAGCATTAGAAAAAGGTAAAAGTGATCTAAATGTTATAGGAATACTTTAGAACTAAAGACTTACCACCAAGAATAAGTATTTTTATGGGCTGTATCTTCATCTGTTCATCTCTACTTTGACTTATTAGAAATTCTCGGCTCTGATTGGTCAATTTGAATGCCGCTGTGCTAAAAAAAAGACAGGCTGTTATGATTTCTGAAATACAACAAGAGAAATGAAATGCCTAACTTTACTCACAAAAAATGTATGTTCCAAAAGCCACACAACATACACGCTTGAAGAAGCTGGGTTCAAATTAAGACATACTGTAATACTAAATGTTCTACTTATTTAATAGTTCACTAAAAAATCTAAAAAGCAAAAATCTGTCATCACTTAACTTACCCTCATGTTCTCTCATTCATCTTCAAACAAAAACCGAGGTACTTTAATGAAATCCAAGAAACGTAACGTTATATTTCCCCTCGATGTCAGATCCACTTGATACTTGAACTAAAAACTGCTCACATTTCAAAAAGTTAATCGCAACAATAAAAACATCGCCGAAGTAATCCATGTGAATCGCGTTGTTTCAGCCAAGTCCTCTGATGATCACTATATATAATTTAACAGTTTCAACTTTTAATCCACATTTACCAACGATCACGCACGTTGTGTATCAAACAACTGAATCAGGAAGCCAATGTGACGTACTGAATCCCAAGAACCAATGAGGTTTAGTGACGTCCGTCACGTGTCTTGTTTGAATATAAACACTAACAAATGTATGTGGATTAACTTTGTAAAATTATTATATAATGCACGTTCAATGATATGATGTTGAAATTGCAATGTTAGCCTATTAAAATTAATGTACATGTTTTTTAAAAATATATGTTTTTTTCTCAACACTAAAACTTCTGTAAAACCTCTAAAACTTCTGTAAAAGTATGCTTGTGTTTAACATATATTTTTAAAAATGTGTAATTTAAGATATATTTTTTCCCAGCGTACCTCTAGTGCTCTTTTTAGAAATATGTTAAATGTATGCTTGAGTTTAGCATACTTTTAAAAGTGTAATTAAAGATATATTTATTACCAGTGTACCTCTAGTGCAGTTTTTAGAAATACATTAAAAGTATGCATGAGTTTAGCATACTTATAAAAAGTGTAATTAAAGATATATTTATTACTAGTGTACCTCTAGTGCAGTTTTTAGAAATACATTAAAAATATGCTTGAGTTTAGCATACTTTTTAAAAGTGTAATTAAAGATATAATTATTACCAGTGTACCTCTAGTGCAGTTTTTATAAATACATTAAAAGTATGCTTGAGTTTAGCATACTTATAAAAAGTGTCATTAAAGATATATTTATTACTAGTGTACCTCTAGTGCACTTTTTAGAAATACATTAAAAGTATGCATGAGTTTAGCATACTAATAAAAAGTGTAATTAAAGATATATTTATTACTAGTGTACCTCTAGTGCAGTTTTTAGAAATACATTAAAAGTATGCTTCAGTTTAGCATACTTTTTAAAAGTGTAATTAAAGATATAATTATTACCAGTGTACCTCTAGTGCAGTTTTTATAAATACATTAAAAGTATGCTTGAGTTTAGCATACTTTTTAAAAGTGTAATTAAAGATATAATTATTACCAGCGTACCTCTAGTGCACTTTTTAGAAATACATTAAAAGTATGCTTGAGTTTAGCATACTTATAAAAAGTGTAATTAAAAATATATTTATTACTAGTGTACCTCTAGTGCAGTTTTTAGAAATACATTAAAAGTATGCTTGAGTTTAGCATACTTTTTAAAAGTGTAATTAAAGATATAATTATTACCAGTGTACCTCTAGTGCAGTTTTTATAAATACATTAAAAGTATGCTTGAGTTTAGCATACTTTTTAAAAGTGTAATTAAAGATATAATTATTACCAGCGTACCTCTAGTGCACTTTTTAGAAATACATTAAAAGTATGCTTGAGTTAAGCATACTTATAAAAAGTGTAATTAAAAATATATTTATTACTAGTGTACCTCTAGTGCAGTTTTTATAAATACATTAAAAGTATGCTTGAGTTTAGCATACTTATAAAAAGTGTAATTAAAGATATAATTATTACCAGCGTACCTCTAGTGCACTTTTTAGAAAAACATTAAAAGTATGCTTGAGTTTAGCATACTTTTAAAAAGTGTAATTAAAGATATATTTATTACCAGCTTACATCTAGTGCACTTTTTAGAAATACATTAAAAGTATGCTTGAGTTTAGCATACTTTTTAAAAGTGTAATTAAAGATATAATTATTACCAGCGTACCTCTAGTGCACTTTTTAGAAATACATTAAAAGTATGCTTGAGTTTAGCATACTTTTAAAAAGTGTAATTAAAGATATATTTATTACCAGCTTACATCTAGTGCACTTTTTAGAAATACATTAAAAGTATGCTTGAGTTTAGCATACTTTTAAAAAGTGTAATTAAAGATAAATTTATTACCAGCTTACATCTAGTGCACTTTTTAGAAATACATTAAAAGTATGCTTGAGTTTAGCATACTTTTAAAAAGTGTAATTAAGCATATATTTATTACCAACGTATTTCTAGTACACTTTTTTGAAATACATTTAAAAAGCTATTTAACATATTTTTAATACACTTTAAATAAGCACGTTGGGAATACAAATGTATTAAAAGCATATTACTTAAATTTTAAGTATATTTTTAATACATTAAATACAACTTTTTTTTCACCTGGGTATCACAGAGAGCATTTTTATAAAATTTGGCAAAAAAAAAATCAACCACAAATGTTGAAAAAAGATATAAAGGGGTGTGACCTAATGCATGCACATGTACACTCTCTCTCTCTCTCTCTCTCACACACACACACACACGCTCTCTCTCTCTGCCTCTCACACATTCTCTCAAGCACACATGCTGGCTCTCTCTCTCTATCTCTCTCTCTCTCTCTCTCTCACACACACACACACACACACACACACACACACACACACACACACACACACAGTCAAATTTCTGTGGCATTTTGTAAAAACAGACATTTCAAAATGCATCAAAACTATAAAAAAAGTGACTATTTGAAATAATATTTATTTTTTAATATCCTTTCTAATGTTTATATAAGCATAAATTTACAAAATGTATCACAAAAGTAATGATTTGAGCAGTTCTCCATATCCAGGAAAATGAATGGGTCTCTATGGGAATCTGACGGTCAAAATGATTTAATTCCTACACTGTAATTCTTTTATGTTTTTTTCTAAAAACCAATGCCTGAATTACACACCTCACACCTATATCAATATCTAAAAACAATTTAAATCAAATAGATAAAAAAATGTATATTTTTCAGGCAAGCCAATGGTGTAGTTGAGGATTTTAGTGGTAAACAGGTACAAAAGTACTTCAAATCTCTCAAAACACAGCTTTATTGTATAGATGAGAAACTAAACAAAAAAATGATATATTATTTGTTTTATTGAAAATGTATATTTTTCTTACAATTATGCTTCCAATTTTGCGGTCATATAGACCCCAAGGGCCAGAAGTGTAAACAGAAAACGAGGAGCGTTTGAGGGTTAAATATATCCTAAACTCCTTAAAAATTTGAGTACTTAATTTTTTTTTTGGTCTTTTAATTAGTGAATTTGTGACTGAAACACAAAACAGGTGTTACACATGAGTAAAAATACAACAATAATTGAAGAGACATACCTGATGGAATAAGATCATCATCTTCATCAGTGCGATCTTTCTCTTCTGTGTGTTCCGTTTTGATTTCTGTGAGTTCAGTTTTGATTTCTGTGGGTTCAGTTTTGATTTCTGTGGGTTCAGTTT
This sequence comes from Misgurnus anguillicaudatus, assembly GCF_027580225.2. Taxonomy (NCBI): domain Eukaryota; kingdom Metazoa; phylum Chordata; class Actinopteri; order Cypriniformes; family Cobitidae; genus Misgurnus; species Misgurnus anguillicaudatus. Next base: position 146,268 of record NW_027395283.1, read on the forward strand.
TAATCTTCATCATGAGGTTTGTGCAGTCGATGAGTTTAACTGAACACATCTTCAGTTTGGTCTGCAGGATCTGCTGCTGTTCTCCAGCGTTACAGACAGAATCCAGAGACTCTGTGGAGGTTTGATCCTCCTGTAAGCTCTGTTTACTGTCACACACTGTAGCAAACCTCACTACATTTTAATAACAGCTGATTGAGGCGGCCAAATATGGACCAGATTCCGGTTAGAGAATCAGGAGAGGAGGAAAGTCTTTAGAATGAGACATTTATTGATAGTCCAACATCTGTGTATGCTGCTCATATCAATGTAATGTAATGTAATGGTCTACAAAGAAACAAAGAACATAATTACAAATAATCACCATCAGATTAATATTACCCAACAAAATATAAACCATAACACCAAATGGTATTATCAGTAGAAATATATAAACACAAATATGTGTAACTGAAATATTCATGAGATAATATGCTCAACAATACCATAAAAGGACACGTAATGGGTGCTTATATTAATAATTAGATAACTAAACATGTTTGTGACCGTTACATGTAGCGCTAGCATTAGAATAATGAATTAGCATAAACATTGCGGCAAAATTGCGACCGCTAATAACCGATTATACTGAACACCGCGATCAATATAAACATTACAATTAACATAATCTGGATATAATATAACATGTAATAGCATACAACTCTCTTTAACTTACTTGTATTATATGTACACATTACAGAACGTTAACAGCAGCATATACAAAGATTGACAGCCGTCTTCACCAGCGTGCAACACTCAAAAACGTTCCCTCTAGGAAACATCTAAAGAACATTAGTTCCCAGTTACTACATTGACTTTCTGACACACACTGTAGTGTCCTGCATCATCTCAACACTTAAATACACAAAGACAAGACTCTGTTTACACTCAATGAAACACGCAAGAGAGAAAAACACTGGCTGCGTCCGAAACCGCATACTGTATAGTAGGTACTGAATTAGATGAAGTACCTACTTACTTGGCGTTAAAACAGTAGGTACTGTATAGTATGAATCCTGGTAGTATGAATGAGATTCGGACGTACTACATCCGCCATGTTGTTACATCACGTGACATACGTCGTCATCACGTCGTGTCATTTCAGCACGAAAACAGCGGCGTGCCTCTTCTTCTTCGTTGGATAACTCCTCGTCCGGGGCATCATGGGATAGTGAAGCGTCCATCGTATGCACACTGCAAAATCTAACCGGAAGTAGTAGGTCATCCGGGTACTTTTCGCATACTGTTTTTCGAATACTATGTATTCGGACATACTACTCGCCTCGCCTACTGCTTTTCGCGTACTATATAGTATGTAGTAGGCGGTTTCGGACGCAGCAACTGAGGATACACAAACAAACACATCACGCGCGCTCTTTCTTTCTTTAGTGAGTTTATTTGCGGACTAAAGAGCTGCAGCGCCTCCTGTTGTACTGGAGACAGAAGACGCTCATGCTTTACAATGGATTTAACAAAACAAATATGCGTCTCAATTATGTCCAGAAATCATCACAAACTAATGACGAAATAAAAAGAAGGGTTGGGAAAATAACTGCTGAAGAATAAAGACAAAACATCAAGCTTTTAACGTCATAAAGATAGAACATATCTTCATTCAAATGAAATCAAAGAGATATGAGGACCACGTGATTTTCAGTACTGTTTAAACCACTATCTAAGCAAAACTCTCAAAATTAAAGATCACAGTCGATAACTTAACCAAACACTGTGATCTGAAATTCATCAGAGAAATAAACAGCATCTCTTTCACTTAACATACAGCCAAAGCAACTCAAGCAGTCCTCACACCCATTTTTATATTTATGCCTTGGGCAGAAATGTTTTAAATGATAGATATTGTGAAATTTCACTGTATGGATAAAATGAGTTGTAGTTTCAACATGTAAGTTGTAGTTTTCTTATCTTCCTTTTGGAGTGAACCTTAAGCTTTTTAATTATGAGGCTTGCATTAATGCAAATCACTATTATTATCCTGCATAGGCTGGCAGGCTCAGGTCTGTGTAAGTTCACCCTAGCAACCGATCCCATAGACTGCCATTGTAAAAGATGCAGATGGATATTTTTGTGTCATAAAGACAAGGGGGCGGGCCCATTTGACTAAATCAACCAATCAGCTTCTCAGGATCATCATAAAGCTATCAACCCATGTCCTAGTAACCAGTTTCATAGACTTTCATGCAATGGGATAACTTGAAAAGTAAGCTCAGCAAACAGCCAAGACTTGAAAGTAAGCTCAGCAAACAGCCAATAACAAATCACATTCACTTCCTGTTCACACCCTATAGCAAACCCAGCCCAAATACTGCCAAGCAGCCTTTGGAGTTTCATCATTGGCAGCTTCCAAGTCACTCCCTAGCAACCAAAGACAGTACCCTAGCAACCATGGGGGTTGGCTCTTTTAAACAGGACTTTCAGCATGCCACACATGTTAGCAGTGAATAATTACATGCTAATAATGATGAGCTATTAATGGATGCAAAGTTGTGTTGCTCTGCAGTTTAAGTATAAAATGTTAATTCTCACAATAAATACATGAAACATTGTAACGTTTTGTGTCTTGAGTTTTGTCACAGTATAAGCAACACTCACATTTCTTTAAGTAATGTACTGAAGTAGTTTTGCATATTGTTTAAATGCTCAAACATCAACAATACACACTAACTAAAGCTGTGAAAAGCCATAATAGCAGTGCTTTTAAGCATTTTCAAGATTCATCAATGCTCTGCCATCTGTAAGTTGCTTGTTAGTTTTGGTTTTCATAGTTGTAATAGCAACATGTTTGTTCACAGCCTGAAAAATCCCTTAGGCGAGCCACGTACAGTACATGTATCTGAGCCAAGCACCGCCCAAGAGTCCGACAGACATGTAAAGCAACCAACCACAGTTTGATTTGTTTAGTTTCATGTTTAGGGGTTTTTCCAGGTAGACAAACATGTCTTAAGGAAATCTACCAATCAGATGATGACTTCAAAACTCTTGACTTTCCAGTCTTGTGTGTCTTTACATCAGATGTTAAGCAACTGACTGCAAAGCTTTTTGAGTTCATTCAGTTAAGTGTTTAAAGTTGTGCCAAATTATATATAAAAATTAATTAAACTATTAGTTTAAGTTACATCTGCTTTATTTATTAAGGGTGTTGAATGAGGAATAATAGGTTGAGTTAACTTAATGCTTATGTAAAGTGAACTTGTAAAACACGTTAAGTTGGTGTTCATATAGTGTAATAAATTAAATTATAATAGAAAGTAAAAAAAGTAGAAATAAGAAATAATTCACACTCTTAATTCTGTCTCCACTGAAGTTCACATGAAACTGCATTTGTGTCAATCATCTTCATTATTGTGGAGAGAAATAAGATGTCCATGTTTTCAAAAGCAAGGGATTGTGGGTAATCCTTACATCATTTTAAACTTTAATAAACCTTAAAGTTTACGTTGTGTATAGATTTTGTAGGTTATTAAGTCAAATGAAGTATAAAAATATAAAGTATACTGATGGTTTAATAAAGTATTAAACATAAGACTGAAGAATAATAAAGCTATGAATGATATACAGGTTAGATTATTTCTAAAGTAAAAGTCAACTTAAGTGTTAATGAAAATAAAAGATGTCTCACATTGAGTGTTGCACATTTACAACACTGAAACTAACACAAACATTTACATCAGTCTGATCTCAACTAGTAGGACACAATGCCCGCAACACTAACATCATGTGTTCAATTCTCAAGGAGGTGCACATACTGATAAAATATACAGTATACACTGTTAACCCAGATATTGTCTTTACTTAAACAATCAAGTAAACATCACTTAATATTTTCTGTTTTACTGTAAAGCCAAAGCTTAAAACGTTTAGTTGATTTAACTTTTGAGCTTACAAAATCCATTAAACTGAAACATTCAAGTAAAATGAACTTAAAATTATTAGTTCATGTTGTGAGGAGTACCCATAATCCTTTACGCCTGAATATTTATATATTCTGATTATTTTCTGATAAGAACTTTCTCTACTTAAATATTTGTAAATAAAATGTCATATAGGTTCAATCTCTTATATTATTGATGTTGTTTTGTTATAAATTATAATTTTGTGAAGTCACTGCATTTTTGCAATGAAAAATGATTCATTGGATTAACTCAATAAAATTGTGGGCAGGATTTCCATCCAATATGAATGTGTACCCCTAACTCATAAAAAACTGCTTTACACAATGAAAATATATTGAGTTAGTCCAACTCAATTTAAAGTAAATGGCAATACTCAATGAGTTGCCTCAACTCAATTTAGTTTAGTCTGAATAACTCAATTAAGCGTAGTTTGAATAGCTCAATGTAGTGTAGTCTGAATAACTCAATTCTGTTATTTCATCTAAAACGTTTGTATATCATACTAATTAGCATAAGCACATGTTAGCATGCTAATAATAATAACACATGATACTTTGGATGAACATGTGAGAAGAGACTGATCTCCAAACAGACATTAACACCGTTAGTGCTCATTGAGAGTAATACCTCACATCCACAACCTAACCACAAGTGCCACTCTTCTGCACGATGGTAACCAAACAATTTGAAAAAATATAACACAAACACTTCTAAATAAATAAGATAAACGGACATTAAACACTATTAAGTCTTTCTCTTTACCTAAAAATGCATAAAATAACACTAAATTAAAAAAAAAAACTCTCCAAAAGCAGTTGCATGCAAAGCATGCTGGGAAATTATTTTTCCAGAACCCAAACTCAAACTAATTGTGTTAACGCAATTAAAAATAAATCAATAAATTATAGTACATATTCATTTTGTGTCAGACTAATTAAAAATATATACTTATTTCTCTTAATGAGGTTTTTTTTATTAATTGAACACAATTTTAATGTGTCATGTCTAAGAAGGGCTTGAATCATTTTTTTGAGTGTGTTCAGGTGATCAGTATTTCCGTACATGAACCCTGTTCAGAACATTTTATTGTATTTCTCTTCACAGTACTGACAATGTATGTCAAAAACACAGTTTTGTGTGTGTTTCTGTGGAGAATCACGTTTATTCAATGTTTGACTTAAAGTCAGTCATTAATTTTGTGTTATAATACCATTTATAACATCAAAAGTAACATAAAGTGATAAAAACTAAAGTTATATGCAAGAGGTTTCCTCACAAATTTCTAGTAATATCCGGGTTAAGAGTGCAGGAATATTGGAAGAAATTAAAACATTAAGTCTATTCATCTTAAAATTGTTGTTACAACAACTTGTATGTTTAAGTAAACTTCACTTAAAGTTTTTAAGTAATTATTACTTAAAAATTTTTAAGGCAACGATTACCTTCATTTTTTTTAAGTAAACTCAACTTATCCGGCCTTACAGTGTAGTTTGAATACACAATCATCACAATAAACAAGAGCATTAAAAACACGTGTCTCGTGTGAAGTGTCATAAGATTCAGCACTTCATCTCTTCATCCATCAGGAAAGGATTGTCTCTGTTATTTAAAGCTGAAATGTCTCGACAACTTCAGTCTATATTCAACAAAATTGACGTGTCCTCAGTTCATCTAGTCGACATCTTTGCATCCTCAGCTGTAGATTAAACCTCAACAATAAATCTTTTGTTGCTTGCTTTGTCCACAACACTGACTTGACTGTGATTAATGTGTTTGTCATGTTACGGAGCTTCACATCTACTGTACAGTCAAGTTGTAGAAAGTCCCACTTTGGGATTTCCTCACCCTGTAGGAATTTTATTTTTATCACGAGAGATCCCAAATGATGAGCGGTGCAGGGTCTTCAGACAACTGTTGACCCAAATAAAACATAGGATACAGTTTCTCATCAAATTTCTGCTCAGTAAAGGAGTTGATGTGACGCTTAGAGTCCACATCATAAAACGAGACCCGACCCGCCTCATAATCCACAAACACCCCGACCGTCTGAGGCTCTTCACTTAGAGGAGGAGGATTCAATGGATTTGTGCATTTCTCCAACGCTTTGTCTCTTATACGCACAGCCCAGTATCCGTGCTGAGGACTGAAATTGATGGAGCCCTTTCTGTTAGCAGACTCTTTGGCCACACCTAGATGCCATGCAGGTAAACCCTTCACCTTAACCTCAAAGTAAAAAGATCCGGTGGTGAATCCTTCCTTTCCAAGAACACAATGACGTGTATCAAACTTGTTATTTTGCTTTGCGTCTCCCTCCTCCACTGTTGTTTGTTCTTTAAATCTCACTTGTTTCTCATCAGGAGACACAACGAGACGTGGATGAGCCGAATCAGGATCCAGCGTCACATTCACTGTTAAAATATTTCATGATGATCAGGACAATTATTTAGTATCCAAAATCACACACAAAGCATTTGATATATAACAAAACAAATAAACACGGCATGATAACAAACAAATTTGTGTGTGATTTCAATCACTTCTATCAGTAATGAAGTTATAAAAACCTTTGACATACCTGCGTATTTTCTCAACAATGCGATCTCTGAAAGCACACAGATAGTATTGAGTTATACAGAGATCAGAAGAGACTTAAGATTGTAAGAAGAAAATAAAAGATTGACAGTAAAATCTAATAATCCATTTGACTTGATTGATCATGCAATGAAATCATGTTTAATAATGAAAAGAAATTCACCTCTTTCTACAGTCATGTTCTCTTTCTGTAAGAGTTTCTCACGTTCTAGAGTAAAAACATCAATCAAACATTTCAATGAAATGATTTAATATTTGGTAAAATGATTTTATGTTTGTGTTAATATCACTTGGATGTATTTACAGGTTTATCAATATGTGATCTGATCTTCACAACGATAAACACAAACAAATGGAGTAACACACAATCAGTGATAGAGTTTCATCTCTTATGTCTTTGTAAACACTGACAGTACAGATGAATAAACTATCTCACATAATGTTGTAATATTCATGAGATATCTGCTGTGAATCTTTCTTCAGATCATGTCTAAGCGTGTTAAAGATGAAACGACTCTGTTGTTGATTTATGGCTGTGCTTTAGATCATTGGGACTCATTCACTAAACATGCGTATGCACAAATTTGTTTGTGAGATGTGTGTACAGTCGTTTTACCTAACAAATCCCGATTCAACAAAAACTTTTATACTAAAATTTTTTTTTAATGTACACTGTAAAAAATGTCTGTAGAAATTACAGTATTAATGGGTATTACTGGCAACTAGCTGCCAGTAACTTACTGTACATTTTACATTTATGTTATTTACTGGCAACATTTTGTTCAAAGTTAAATGAACATGAAACATTTTTTGACTTTATCTTCTACAGTAAGTTACTGGCAACCAGCTGCAAAATTACAGCAAATTTTTTAGAGTGTATGCAAAAACGTACACTGTAAAAATACTTTGCTGCCTTAAAATTTTGTTTTAAATCAACTCAGATTTACAAGTCATGTCAACTGAGATGAGTTGTCACAACTTATAAAATATAGTTGAGAAAAGTCAACTTAATTTTATAAGTTATAACAACTCACCTGTAGTTATAACAACTCATCTCTAGTCAAGATAAATAGTAGTAAGTTGAAATGACTTGTAAATCCGGGTTGATTCAACAAAAAAATTTTAAGGCAGCAAAGTATTTTTTACAGTGTAAGAACAACTTAGACCACATGTACACAATAGTCATGAACAAGGAAAAAATATATAAAATATATAACACAGATAGATATTATAGGGTTAATTTTCCTTGTTCATGATTATTGCGTAGGCTACGTGTGTTTTAAGTTTTTCTTACGTTTTTGTTTATTCATTATTTGTTAGTTAAAATGTCCAAATGCACATTTCACAAAAAAATGAATGCGTATGTATGCTTAGTGAATGAAACCCATTGACCTGTAACAACATGTTAGAAATACTTTTGTAAATCTTTCATCTTTCTTCAGTTCGGTGATTCTTCAACTGAGATTAAGCTTCATATTACAAAATTATTCTTGTGAATAACAAATCATTTGTGTTTGTTGTATTCAAGCAGCTCAAACCAACAGCTTCAATCTGGTTTCATTAAATGAACTGAAGGTTTGCTGTAATTCATCTACGATTTCTGCTTCATACTGTAAATGTTTGGCATTAATAGATTTAAGTATAGTCAGACATAAAACATGAAAACACAGAGATGCTGAAACAAAACATTTATGCATCAAAATGACTTTAAAATCAAATATATAGCTCATTTGACAGCATCAATATTTATTTAATTGTATTTATGATCTAACTTAATAAAGTCAACAGAAGAAATTACCGTTATTTATTTTCCTGTTTTCATACTGTATTTTCTGCTCTGCACTTTCTTTCTTACGCTGTAGCTCTGTAGATAAAAACATTGAAATGAGAGAATTAAGACAGGAATAACAACTGCATACATACACTGTAAAAAATTCGGTAGAAATTACAGTATTACTGGTTTTACTGGCAACTAGCTGCCAGTAACTTACTGTAGATTTTACATTTATGTTATTTACTGGCAACAGTTTGTTCAAAGTTAAATGAACATGAAACATTTTCAGTCGTTATCTTCTACAGTAAGTTACTGACAACCAGCTGCATAATTACAGCAATTTTTTACAGTGTATCCCATTATTATTACTACATTACATTGATTTATTTGTATTTTATCTGATTAAAGATTCGTCTATGATATTGTGATGATGGTGTGTGTAGTCTTATGTTCATCACACAGATCATAATACTGCTGTGATTTCAATTTGATTTATATTTCTTTACTTAAAAAATGGCTTCTTTAATAATTGAAGCATACACTGACCAACCTGATCTCACGAATTTCCGTGGCATAGTCACGGAATTTTGTGCCCATTTTTCCGTGGCATTCTCACGGATCTCCACATTTTTCCGTGTCCCTGCTACGGACGGTCTTTTTCAGTGGCATTCTCATGGATTGGTTACTCAACTGTTTTGTCCTATTTTCTTACCATTTTCGCTTCGGTTTAGGGTTAGATTTACATGAAATGGCATCCTTACCCAAACCCAACTCTAACCCCAACACCAGACGACAATTGTTTTAACCCCTTAGGTGGCGCAAATACCTTTAGAGTGGGGGGGTGAAATTGTGATATACATCTTCAAATTAATATAACTCTGGCATTTTTTGGTCTAGAAGCCTAATCTTGGTCTTGTTTTAAAGAAGACACTTTGGGGGTTTTCACAGAGGTGAAAAGAGGTGAAAATATTAAATATTTAAATTGTTATAGGAGTTTACATTTGTTTTAATAAATAAAAATAATTCCATAACATATTAGTTTTATAAATAAAACTATAAAAATGTAAATGTTTCAGAAAAGTAATAATGCAGACATGAAGCCATAAGTCTCAAGTAGTTCTGATCCAAATTTCAAGTTAAAATCACAAAAAATGAGGTGTGTGTCACACTTTTAGTGGTTTTGCCAACAACGGCCAGTAGGTGTCAACGGTTTGCAGCATACACTTGTGACAAATTATTCAATTACTATCACTGCATTATTATTACTGCAAAAATGTTTTGAAATATGAAAACTACATTCTTAGAGCTTTCCAACAATATATAGTTTGTCAACATTTTTGAAGATTTATAATATGATATTAGAATTATGAATATATAAAATTAATATGCATTCCTATGGGGGGTGGGGTCATGTAACTAAAAACTGTCACTACATTATTTCTATCATCAAATGACTTTGAAATATGAAAACTACATTCTGAGAGCTTTCCAGTGATATATAGTTTGTCATGATTTTTTAGGTTTAGAGTAGGGTTTTAGTCTTATAAATACGTAAAAACAAATTAGGCCTACCTGTGGCCCCGTGACATTTTAGAAACTGACTCTCATTACGTCATAATTCTCCCAAAATGGCAATGAAATATGAAAACTACACACCTAGAGCTTTCCAACAATATATAGTTTGTCAAGATTGTTTAGGTTTAGAACAGGGTATTAGTGCTATACATATGCAAAAACAAATTGAGTCCAACTGTGGCAGTGTGACATTTTAGAAACTGACTCTGACTACATCATTATTTTCCCAAAATGGTGATGCAATATCAAAACTACACTCTTAGAGCTTTCCAGTGATATATAGTTTGTCATGATTGTTTAGGTTTGGAACAGGGTATTAGTGTTACAAATATAAAACAACAACGTGGGCCCACCTTTATACTTGTGGCATTTTAGAAAATAGCTCTCACTATGTCATTCTTTTACCAAAATAGTGATAATAAATGAAATCTACACTCTTTGAGCTTTCAAATGATATATAGTTTGTCATGATTTGATAAGAATTCACATGCAAAACACTGAAGTAAATGTTGGCGTCCCTCTGGCGGGAAAGTGACATTTATCAGGATATAAAGGTTTTGAGGCGCACTCTCTTTAAAATTGAATCAATTACTCTCCCTACATAATTTATTTTATAAAACACTGTTGATTTATGTATTCTAGAGGCTTAGACCTTTCCAACAATATATAGTTTGTTGTGATATACCTAAAATTTATATGGAAAATATTGACGTAAACTTAGGTGTCCCGTGAGAGGGACAGCGCCACTTAAGGAGTTAAGTTTAGAAAATATAAAAGAATAAATCAGAAAAAATAGTAAACCAATAGTTAAAGTAACATACTAATGCAAACACCAAATCTAACCCTAAACCGAAGCGAAAATGGTTTGAAAATAGGAAAAAGCAGTTGAGTAACCAATCCGTGAGAATGCCACGGAAAAAGACAGTCCGTAGCAGGGCCACGGAAAAATGCGGAGATCCATGAGAATGCCACGGAAAAATTAGCACAAAATTCCGTGACTATCCCACGGAACTTTGTGAGATCATGTTGCAACGACACTCCACAGCTGATGTGGTGAATAAAGCTGACACAACAAAGTCAATCTTTATAACTAACTATAGGCATCACTATATACTGTATAGTATTCACATTTACATTGCATTTAGGATAAAACAAACATGAACGTTACCTTTCTTTTTACGGATAAAGAAAGCAATCAGTATTCCACCGATCAGACAGAGCAGAACAAAAACTGAGACGAGGATCGCTGTTGTCTTCCCAGAGTGACTTTGATCTGTAAAACCAAACAGAACTCAATGTTTACTGTCAAAAATCACTTTACTGTTTGAATAGAAATATAATAATATGATAAAGTAGGGGCTATCAAACATTCTTGATGTCAAAGACCAGGAGATATAATCATCATCACCATCATCATCCTTATAATCATCACCAAAACCATCATCATCAACAACACCTTCATCATCATCATCATCATCATCACCACCATCATCATCCTCAACATCATCCTCATCATTATCACCATCATCCTCATCATCATCCTCATCATCACCCTCATTATCATCATCACCACCATCCTCATCATCCTCATCATCATAAACAACATAATCATCATCATCACTATCATCATCACCATCATCCTCATCATTCATCATCACCATCATCCTCAACATCCTCAACACCATCATCCTCATCATTCATCATCACCATCATCCTCAACATCCTCAACACCATCCTCGTCATTATCATCACTACCACCATCACCATCATCCTCATCAACATCATCATCATAAACATCATCCTCATCATCACTATCATCATCACCATCATCATCCTCATTATCATTATCATCACAACCACTATTGTCATCACCATCATCATCATAAACAACAACATCATCATCATCACTATCATCATCATAAACAACATCATCACTATCATCATCACCATCATCCTCATCATTCATCTCATCATTATCATCATCATCACTATCATCATCCTCACCATCATCATCCTCACCATCATCATTATTATCATCACCACCATCATCCTCATCATCAACATCATCGTCATCAACATCATCACCACCATCATCATCATCCTTATTCTCACCATAATCATCACCATTACCATCATCATTCTCATCATCATCACTATAATCCTCATCATCACCACCATCATCATCATCACCACCATCATCATCATCATGATCACCCTCATCACCATCATCCTTATCCTCATCATCACCATATTTATCACCAATACCATCACCATAATCATTCTCATCATCATCACCATCCTGATCATCACCATCATCCTCATTATCATTATCACCATCATCCTCATCATCACCATCATCATCCTCATGATCATCATCACCATCCTCATTATCATAAACAACATAATCATCATCATCACTATCATCATCACCATCATCCTCATCATTCATCATTACCATCATCCTCAACATCCTCAACACCATCCTCGTCATCAACATCATCATCATAAACATCATCCTCATCATCACTATCATCATCACCATCATCATCCTCATCAACATCATCATCATAAACATCATCCTCATCATCACTATCATCATCACCATCATCATCCTCATTATCATCATCATCACAACCACTATCTTCATCACCATCATCATCATAAATAACATCATCATCATCACTATCATCATCATAAACAACATCATCACTATCATCATCACCATCATCCTCATCATTCATCATCCTCATCATCATTATCATCCTCATCATCATTATCATCATCATCATCATTACTATCATCATCCTCACCATCATCATCCTCACCATCATCATTATTATCATCATCACCACCATCATCCTCATCATCAACATCATCGTCATCAACATCATCACCACCATCATCATCATCCTTATTCTCACCATAATCATCACCATTACCATCATCATTCTCATCATCATCACCATCCTGATCATCATCCTCATCACCAACATCATCATCACCATTATCATGATCATCACCATGACCATCCTCATCCTCAACAGATCCTTGTCTTTTAACTCAGCCATACATTTTAATCTATAAACACTCATTTAAACTGTTTGTAAACATAATCTTTCACAGAATAAATCATTGGATTTTAAACTGTTAAAAAAAGCAAAAGGCTGGTATTTTTTTGATCTGAAACTCTTTCCTCAATGTCATTGATTAAAAACAGACAAACCCTACACACAAGATGATTGAAGAGCATCACAAGAAACAAATCAATCCTTACTATAAACTCATTCAATGTTAGTTTTCAGTGGTTTACTCACCTTCAACTTTGAGATTAAGAGTGATGTCATCATACCGGGATTCCGACTGAACGAAACATTTATAATCTCCCTCATCGGACATGTCGACTTTTGAGAGTTTAAGTGATGTGTTTCCTTTCTGTAGTTCCTCTTTAAACAGTTGAGTTCTTCCTCTATAGGAGCGAAGTTGATCTGTGTTTTTATCTTCATGATCTTTATAGAGATGAACCACTGATCCTTTGAGATCAAGTCTAAACCACTCTACTCTCATGTCCACAGCACTGATGTTGTTTTTAAGAGAACAGGGCAGAATCACATCTTCACCAGATACACCCATCACAGGACCTACAGGTCCAACTAAAACAAAATCATCTGTTCGTACAGAAAAGTAAACATTTAGCTTTTGTGTCTTCACTCATTACAGAGTTTTAGTTTCCTCTGAATGATCATCATCTACTACAATTACCAATAAACAAAGAGAAATAAAATCACAGATACTGAAATTTGTTTCGTGATGCCTATATGTAATTTTTTTCTATAAAGTTTGATCAGAAAATAAGTGATTAATGCATGTCTAAACTGTATGACTGATTAAGTATAGAAACATTTTATAACTGCACAATTCATTACTTTCATTATACACTCATTCACATGGTATTTATTTCTGACTACAAGTTTCGACAAGTGTCTCTCTCTCTTGCTCTCTCTCTCCATGTTTACCTGCTTTTACATGCGTAATTCCAGTAACACTCAGTAAAATCACATAAATGAACTTCATCTCTGAAGGACAAAAAGGAAATAAAAAACAATTATTACAATCTGGCCACTCACACAGATACAATGATATGTAATGTACTAAACCATTTCATACAAATTGAACAAAAGTCACCTATCAACGTCTGATCTCAGTCCTGTACTGACAAGTCCTCCGGGGTTTCTGCTCCAGCACAACATACATTGGTATTCGGGTTACGGTTAGAGATTACAAGAACCTGTAAATTCATAAACACATTACAATATATCACACCTGCTCAATACCAGCTTTTAAATACATTTACCTGTACATTTATAAAATGAAAGTAAATAACTGATCAATATAAATGCAAATACATAGCAGTAAACACGGCAAGGTGTCAATGATTAAAGGAGTCCCGTCTATGGCATATTATTAATAAAGATCACTGTTAGGATGCATCATACAGTATGTAAAAAGAGTCATAAACATGTTAAGAAATATTTGTTTTTTTAGTACTTACCTTAAACTGAACACTGAATGTGAATCAGTCATGCTGAGATCCTAAGAACTGGTTTAGGTTTTTTTTGTGTCAGAGTACACTTGAACAGATGTCACACCCTTTACCTTATAGCTGATAAACAAGCTGCTATAACCAAACCGTCTACTATTCTCTACGTGTCAATGTTTACTTTGCTATATCTAGACTATAAGGTTATAACTTTGTTGTAATTTAACTTTAATAAACATATTTGCTACTTACATTTTCAAATCTTTGACTCGCTGCGTCCGTAACTCGATCAGTCATTTATTCAAACCTGTTATTTTACATTCCTTAAACTTTAAGGGGCGGTTTCCAGGACAGAGATTAGACTAGTTCTAGACTAAAATAAATGTAAGAGCTGTCCAAACTGAAAACAACTTGTACTTACATATCTTAAAATACATCAGTGCCCTTTGTTTTGCCTTAAAATGCACACAAGTAATGTTTTAGTAAGGCATGTTTGTTTTAAACTAAGTCCTAGTTCTGGCTTAAGCTAATCCCTGTCCGAGAAACCACCCCTAAATGTTTCATAAATTCTGACTTGTGATGATAACTCGATAACTTGCTGTAATTTAATGAGCAGAAAAAACACAGAATGATATTTTTAAATCTTTTAATACATGACATACAGTTTGAATGATTTGATATCTCAAAAGCTTTTCATATATTTTGACCAGAATAATCTAAAGATGATTTATCCACATGTGAAAGATTCATAGAATTCAGAAGAATAAATCTGATCTCATACTGTAGTTTAACCCTTGTGTGGTGTTCATATTTCTGTTACTTAGACAGTGTTTGTGGGTCTAGTGGACCCGCTGTATTATTCTTATCTTAAACCAATGCAGTCATACAAATTTATGTATAACTGTTTACAGATGATTACTTTAGCCTTATTGCAAGTAATATAGACAGAATTTATGGTTAATATTTGTCATTTACCACTGGTAGAGGACTATTTATAGATTAAAGTGCCATTCGTTTTTGTGATAATATGAAATAAGACAAGAAAATTCTATTCCCCCACAGATGTTTATCTAAAAGAAGTATTTTCTTCACTTTTTCATCTCAAATAAGTTTTTCATCACTTTGATATTTAATTATTTGAACTTAGTTTGAAATTGTATACATTTGTGTCCGTCTACACAGAACAAGCCTCATCTGAAAAGATGCGGTATTATAACACATTATCTACACTGAACACATAACCTGTTCATGCCAGCCTACACAACACATAAGAAGCACATTTTATTGTGTAGCTGTGTTGCATATGCTTTTCTTGCATTTTATAGACGTATACTGTGTCTTCCTGTCCATCTTATGTCCACACACACTGCAGTACAATGCGTTGCTTTTGGCTACAACCTAAAATGATGAAAATGCTTGGATATGAAATTTTACTTTCTCTATTTCTCACTCTTTCTCACACACACACACACACACACACACACACACACACACACACACACACACACACACACACACACACACACACACACACACACACACACACACACACACCATAGGTTTTGTGGTAAACTCATGTGTTCAGGCCAGGAATGGTAATCAATACACCAATTTACCATGATTAGCCTACTACACTTTTACTATAATACAACCATGGTTATTTTTTGTAAGGAATATAATGGTAAAATGTAGAATTGTTCCTGTTAGACAAAAGGTAACGTTTTTGGGAAAGTGGGGGCAGACAAGTGTTCATGCTTGATATATAACATGTTGTATCCTTGCGCTGTTACGGCAAGTGCAGAAGGACAAAACTCTGACATGCATCCATCACATATGTACAGACATATATACAAACACACTCATGCACTCACAGGAGTCCCAGATAGGAGAAAAACAGAGTAAAGTTACATAGCACATTCAATTTTCACTCTCTTATTACCCCCGGGTCCAGTGGACCCGAACACCACATATGTAATATAAATGTGTAGGGGGGTGTACAGTGTACAGTCATTATAAAGTTGGTTGTTTTTATGTTCTTTATAGAAAATGAGCCAAGGCCAATGAATCTGAGGTTGAAACAACAATTAATTGCATAATTTTTCTTTTAGTAAACATTAAAAACGGGTCCCACAGACCCGAACACCACACAAGGGTTAAACAATGCTGAGTTGTTTTTACCCCACGTCTGGATAAATATTGAACAAACAGTTTTTTTAATGAACCAATGCTACTATGCAAAACATTTTCTTCAACCAAAAGAATCTTTATCTTATGTGTTGTGATAAACCAGTTTGAGTTATTGTCCTGAGTTCACTGGAAATTTTCATGAAAAACACTCCTGAATTCTTTATATATAAATGAAGAGTAAAGGGAATTTTAGTGGCAGTGCTTAACAAGACTGAAGATCTACAAACAACATATTTTTTAAGGTAAGTTAGTAAATATTAGATCTGGAATACTAACTTAAAAGTAAAAAGATTTATTATATTGCACACATGACTTTATATCTTATGGAGGATCTTTGGCTTTAAGTAAACATTGTCATGCTATAGATTTGTGCAACATCAAGCAACCTTATGCAACATCAAAACATTTATTTGTATTCAGAGCTGCATTCATTAAAATTCATATGCATTCATTTATATTTCTCTGGTCAAAAATATGTTTTAAATATATGCTAAATACATTTTTGTAGAAAGTAAAGCTTAATTAAATAAATTTTTGAATTTGAAAATATTTTTATTTTTAAGTTTGATATTTTAAGATATTCATATTTTAACACTTTCAGTTTTAACATTTATTACAAAAAGGTATTTCAGGGGCAACAAATACACTTTGAATTTTACAACTTATATGGCAAAAATATATTTTTTTCATAAAAGTTTGTATAAAATACATAAAGTATAAGAGCTCTACTTTAACAATCTAAGTGCATGGTCTAAGCATGGCACACAGTCTCAAAGGGTTGTTTCCATTCTCGTAATGATTGATGGGTGTTTATTATTATTTATTTTATTACATTTTTGAATAATTTACCTCATAAAATACTTATGAATTCCGGTGAGATCAGGACTTTCAGATGACACAGCTTTTAAAAATGAGATGCAGCTGGACAGGCCCTGTACTTGCACACAATTTAAATTAAATATGTGATCAGGTTAGGTGCAAACTTACTGAATTTCTCATTTAAAATACGTAATAATTATTTTAAAAAATATATAGTAATAATCAGTGTTTTTTAATAACTGTGGCTTTCTCAAATATATTTATTGAAATGTACCAAAAATACTGTATGAAGCATGTCTTAGAAAATTAATTTAATGCTTTTTTACATTTATAAATAATATATGTACATTTTACACATCTTAGATGCATTTCCAGTATTTGGCCAAAGTGTTTAAATGTATGTGACGATGTCAAATGTGCATTTCTTACATGATACAGTAGAACACTAACAATTCTTAATGAAGTTTATTTAACTAAGTTTGGGAGGAGCATGGTCCTGTGATCCAACCAATCAGCGGAGAGGTGCCTATAAATAGCAGTCCCTCACCTCTGTCCCAGATTTTTGCAGCATCCCTCCTGTTTAGTATAAAATCAGTTAACAAATCTACTGTAATGTCTTGTTATAGATCAGTCCATCAGAAGAGATCAGACTCAACTGAGATCAGCTGTGTCTACATGAGGAGTGAAGCAATCTATGGATAAACAAATGTAATTTAAAGGTGGAGACAAAGCACCTGATCAGAGGTAGAACAGATACATAAAATGTACGCAAAAACTGTAACTTAGTCCATTAATATCAGAATGTCTGATTGTGTCTGATTGTCGTTTGTTAAATGTCATAAATTTTTTCAGGATCAGACTCAACAGATCAGATCAGAGTTACTGTGAGTGATCAGACTATACATCAACAGTCCAATGAAATCTGAAATGGCTCAAAGTTTCAGGTAAAATCAAAGTGTTAATTTTATCTATTCATTTTATCATGGTGTGTGTGTTTTCACACAATTTTTGTTATTGTAAGCTGATATCAATCATATCATTTAATTTAAAATATATTAAACCTTAACTGTATATTGTATCCACCTGTATTGGAAAGCTGAATGTAGTTTTTATACTTAAAAACATGATTGCTGTAATAATGATGCAGTGACTGTCAATTACTCAATTGTGAATAAACTATGCAGTTTACTAAGAATGACACCTAGTGGCATTTGTTGGTAAAACCACTAAAAGTATCACCAAACCTATTCTTTTGTGATATAAATTTGAAATTTGGGACAAAACCTGTTTAGACTTATGTTTATTGTTTTTTTTTTTTTATTAAACATTTTCAACTCCAGACACATGGACCAAAACTATCTTCTTTAAAAAATAGAAAAAGACATTCAGCTTCTAGACCAAATAATTACACACTTACACAGACCCGTCGCCAGACCTCAGTCTTAAGGGGGGCATATGAAATGCATGGGAGGGCACACTTATTATTAGCCTACAGTACGTATACTTATAATAATATATACTCTATTCGCGCAGCACGTAATCACCACGTTAAACAACCATCAGCAATATGACCAGATAGCCTACACACCACATTACATATAGAAACAATTTTACGAATATCCATAAATCTATACAACATATTACATGTAACACCAGAGACATCTCTCAAACATTGCATTTTAAAGCAGTCAACAGAGGGATATGCATTGCCACGAGACACGTGCACACACACACACGCACGCAGACTTTGAACCTACGGTACTGTAGAGGCAGCGCTGTCGTCTCTCCCTTCCCTCCTGTCAGTACAGCGGCAGGCGGCGTTTCTCCGAGCAGATGCTCCTCATAAATAAAGTGTCCACTCGGAATTAAACTTGTGAGTGAGGTCCTTTTCAGAAGCAAGCTGAATCACCGCAGTGAACAAGTCCATATCTTCTGAATGTAGTAGTCTGTTAGGCCCGGGGTCGGGCTCCACGGTAGAGGTCTTCACGGGTCCACTAAGATCCGAAAACCCGAGGTCCGACCCAAGACCCGAACTCTCTCGCCTGTGTGCGTCAATATCCTTTTCAAACCTCTCATCTGTTTGCCAAGAGCGCCTGCGACATTGTGTGGTTGTCGGAAGGTTCATTTTCGTTGAGACAAACATGTCAGTCAATTATAAATGTACATTTTAGCGGTTACGTTGGTGTCGTCGTCAGATAACAAAGTAAAACCAATGGAGCAGCTCGCCAAATTGGTTGCAAGGCCACCGGAGTTTCTTTCTGTCTGACTGCTGCGCGTCTTTTGGAGACTGTTGTTGGGCTTTTAACCATTTGCGGATAATATCCATCTTAAAGCAGTATAGCTTAGCGAAAACTCATCCAGTTTAAAAAAAGTGCGGTAACTGTTGAGCGGCTACACTGACGTAGGCTACGTCACGTACGTGTCGTACGTAGCCTCGTGATAGGCTGTTGCAGTGTAGCTAGATTCCCATCAATCAAACAAAATCACACCATTGTTTTTTACATTTTTAATGTTTGAATTATAAAGAATACAACATTAATGCAACACAAAATTAGCAACATTAATAATTTAAAATGACAGTATTTTTTTAAATACTGGGGGGGGGGGCACAAGCGTCCTTGAGGGCGGGCCCGGCCCCCTAAGGCCCGCCCATAGCGACGGGTGTGCACTTACATTAATCTGGAAATCGATTTACAGGTCTTTTTACGAGTCAGGTTTACAGGTCATTTCAACATTATTTTATTAGATAAACTTATTAAATCAGTTTACATAAAAATATAGTTTTAAAACTGATCACAGTCAAAGTGATATGACTTTTCTGAAGTTAACTCTCATAGTAGGTCATGATCAGATAGTAGTTACCACCTCGGGTGTGCATTATTTTCTAATAATTCAACAGCTCGTTGTCAATTATTCATTATCAGTGCCATTGTTTTGTCTCAGGATGCACACTAGTTTTGTTTTTTGTAAGTTATGTTTGTTAAATCTACCTAAATGTAATAATATGAATGGAATTTGTCATTAAAATATCATTAAGTGTTAATACTCTTGTATTACTCTTGTACAATACTCAGCGTCATGAATATTTTAGTTTCCTCCAGGTGTTACAGAAATTAAACCAATCATTCAATTATAATAATAATCATAATTAAAATGTATTAAATAATATTTTATTGCATTATGAGATTGATTCACCTAAAATTAAATTAAAACTGTACATAAAAATTGTAAATTAAATCTGAACCCTCTGTGTGAGGAAGAACAACTTTGGTTAGTTGGCAGTTTTTTTTATGTACTTAATGACATTTAATGACAAGTTAAATTTGTACCACTGGTAAAATATATAAAACAATATTCATGACGCTGTTATAAAACAATTTGACAGAGTATTAATACAGGGATTATCTTATGGCAGGACTAGGCCTATAGTTAAATTAGGATATTTTAGTAATTTTTTTAAAAACACAATTTATAAATAAACATTACTGGTGTGCATCTTGAAAATATGCTCATTTTCCAGCTCTCCTAGAGTTAAACATTTGATTTTTTTCGCTTTGGAATCAATTCAGCCAATCTCCAGGTCTGGTGGTACCACTTTTAGCGCATAGTTTAGCATAATCCATTGAATCTGATTAGACCATTTAGCATCACACTCAAAAATAACCAAAGAGTTTCAATATTTTTCCTATTTATAACTTGACTCTTCTGTATTTACATTGTATACTATGACTGAAAATTAAAAGTTGCAATTTTTTAGGCTGATATTGCCAGGAACTATACTCTCATTCTGGTGTAATAATCAAGGACATTGCTGCAGTAACATGGCTGCAGGAGGCGCAATGATATTATGCAGCGGCTGATAATAGTCCCCTTGGTAACTTAATGTTATAATGTGTGATTAAAGGAATCACACATAAATAAAACTAAAATGAAAATGTATATAATCACTAAATAATGTCAGGAAGAGAAACAAATTCAACTCACTGTAGATTTGATCTCTGTGTGTGAAGAAACGGTGTGTCTCTGTTCTCTACAGGTTGTGTAGGTGTAATATCAAAGATGAAGGTTGTGCTGCTCTGACTTCAGCTCTGAGATCAAACCCATCACACCTGACACATATAAATCTGGCTGATAATAATCTAACAGATTCAGAAGTGAAGCTGATCTCTGATGTACTGGAGAATCCTGCCTGTAAACTGAAGATACTGAAGTAAGATTGTGATCTGATGTTCAGACAGAAATCACATATAGATTATAATGAGTCAATATAGAGATCATAACATCTTTAATGGATTTATAGTATTTTAATCTCAGTAATGGATTTGATAACTGAAGTTTATTTCATTCACCACAGCACTTTAACTTTTACTGAATGTCACATCTTTTGATAAATACAACATTTAAATTATGTTTGGGGATAAAAGCAAAATCATTCAGAAAGAGAAACGAGAATATGTTATAATGTGTGATTAAAGGAATCACAGATGAATGAAACTAAAATGAAAATGTCCGTAAACACTAAATGATGACAGGAAGAGAAACAAATTCAACTCACTGTAGATTTGATCTGTGTGTGAACAAACTGTGTGTCTGTGTTCTATACAGGTTGTGTAAGTGTGATATCACAGATGAAGGTTGTGCTGCTCTGACTTCAGCTCTGAGATCAAACCCATCACACCTGACACATCTGAATCTGTCTGATAATAATCTAAGAGATTCAGGAGTGAAGCTGATCTCTGATGTGCTGAAGAATCCTCAATGTAAACTGGAGATCCTGGAGTAAGATTGTGATCTGATGCTCAGACAGAAATCACATATAGATTGTAGTGAGACTATATATATATATATATATATATATATATATATATATATATATATATATATATATATATATATATATATATATATATATATATATATATATATATATATATATATATATATATATATATATATATATATTAGGGCCGGGACTTTAACGCGTTAATTAAGATTAATTAATTACACAAAAATAATGCGTTAAACATTTTTAACGCATTTTAATCGCACTTATTTTTGCACCGCGGAACATTTCTCATGAGTTTCGGCGGACAGATTATACTGGAGCACCAACTAGCGTTCATGACTTCACAACAAACCACAGTGAACATGAACCAAGAGGCTGATGAGATCGCTTTGGTTGGCCCCGTGGATGGGAATTTTTTTTATAAAAAACGAATGGATGTATGGTCGATAAAAGCATGGTTGTGTGTAAGCTATGCAACAAGGAATTCACATATCACCGCAGCACATCGAGCATCTCAATGCAAAACATACAGCAGCTAGCGTGGACATTAGCCCGACTCCGGGCACAACAACTTATTCGGACGGGATTAGTTTTACATAAGGATGTGGGGTAAAGCAAGTTTTTATCAGAGCTTCTCGGTGATTTTAGTCCAGTCCGAATGCTCCATGTCAGTAATCATAACGGACAATGTCAGTAAAGATTACGGCGTCTTTTACCTTCTGTAAAAAGGTCCGGAGAAATTACCTCAGGTAATACAAATCCAGTGCGAATAGACCAGCTGTAAATATACACGTAAATCGCGTCATTTCCTTTTAATTTGCGGGTTTCTTTTAAATATAAAAGCGCTTAAAGAAGCATTTACTTGCGTTCTAGACGGAGAAACAAGTCAGTTACAAGTCAGTTTCTGAATAAAACACGACTTTAAAAAAAAAGTCAAATTTACTTCTCAGAGGCATGGAACTGTTTATGAAACTGACGTTCTCCCCAAACTGAAATTAAACACAGTGTTTCGCGTTTTCCTTGTCTGTGTCATGTTGTTTGCACATCTGATATCTGGAAGCAAGGTAACGTGCACGTGAAGACGAGAGGTGACGCGCTGCGCCAACGAGTTACCCCTCCCACTTCTGAATGTTTTACAGAGATTTCTAATCCCGTCCGAATTGACCATTAATATTACCGACGTCCTGTGGTAAAATTACATTACGCCATCTACCCCTGTAAAACTAATCCTGTCCGAATATTTTGTTGCTTAAGCTTATGTATTCAGTCATTATTCATGGTACACTCTAAGAACGAATGTGTTAAAAACAACACATTAGTGTTGGTTCTGGGACAACACACTAACTGCGTCGTCCTGGAATCCACCCATCTCTGTGTTATTATTGAAACAACACATTTTGTGTTACTTTTAACACAACATGTGTTATACTTGAACACAAAATCAAGACAAAATGACTCATAATGTGTTAAAATTACACATAATGTGTTAAAAGCTTACAGCACAATGATGTGTATAAAATTAACACATCCTTTCTAAGAGTGTATACTAAAATCCATGTAAAAAATTACTTCTTAATGTTCTCAGGTCAAATATTTATATGCGATTAAAATGCGATTAATTTAGATTAATTAATTACAAAGCCTCTAATTAATTAGATTAATTTTTTTAATCGAGTCCCGGCCCTAATATATATATCATTTCATCTGTAATGGATTTATAGTATTTTAATCTCAGTAATGGATTTGATAACTGAAGTTTATTTCATTCACCACAGCACTTTAACTTTTAATGAATGTCACATCTTTTGATAAATACAACATTTAAATTATGTTTGGGGATAAAAGCAAAATCATTCAGAAAGAGAAAAGAGAATATGTTATAATGTGTGATTAAAGGAATCACACATGAATGAAACTAAAATGAAAATGTCCATAAACACTAAATGATGACAGGAAGAGAAACAAATTCAACTCACTGTAGATTTGATCTGTGTGTGAACAAACTGTGTGTCTGTGTTCTCTACAGGTTGTGTAGGTGTAATATCACAGATGAAGGTTGTGTTGCTCTGACTTCAGCTCTGAGATCAAACCCATCACACCTGACACATCTAAATCTGTCTGATAATAATCTAAGAGATTCAGGAGTGAAGCTGATCTCCGATGTACTGAAGAATCCTCAATGTAAACTGGAGATCCTGGAGTAAGATTGTGATCTGATGCTCAGACAGAAATCACATATAGATTATAGTGAGACTATATAGAGATCATATCATCTGTACTGGATTTATAGTATTTTAATCTCAGTAATGGATTTGATAACTGAAGTTTATTTCATTCATCACAGCACTTTAACTTTCACTGAAGGTCACATCTTTTGATAAATACAACATTTAAATTATGTTTGGGGATAAAAGCAAAATCATTCAGAAAGAGAAACGAGAATATGTTATAATGTGTGATTAAAGGAATCACACATAAATGAAACTAAAATGAAAATGTACATAAACACTAAATGATGACAGGAAGAGAAACAAATTCAACTCACTGTAGATTTGATCTGTGTGTGAAAAAACTGTGTGTCTGTGTTCTCTACAGGTTGTGTAAGTGTGATATCACAGATGAAGGTTGTGCTGCTCTGATTTCAGCTCTGAGATCAAACCCATCACACCTGACACATCTGAATCTGTCTGATAATAATCTAAGAGATTCAGGAGTGAAGCTGATCTGTGATGTACTGAAGAATCCTGACTGTAAACTGAAGATACTGAAGTAAGATTATGATCTGATGTTCAGACAGAAATCACATATAGATTATAATGAGACTATATAGAGATCATATTGTCAAGAACAAGGGACGTATGAACCCAAACGCAGGAGATGTCGGGTAATAAAAACACTTTATTAACACACAACACAAAAACAAAAACCCTCGTGGGGGTTCACAACAGAAAACACAAAGAACAGGCAAGACATATAACATGAAATTAGACTAGACTTGAAACCTTTGCTAGATACTTCACATAAAATGCTGAACAACACCAAATGAACCTGCACTGAACTAAGGACACAATGACATTAAATAAGGAGAACAAAACAATTTAAAGAGGGGGAACAGGTAGAAGGAGAAAACCAATGAACATTAACAAGCAGGAGAACGAGGGGGCAGGGACAAGAGACAAGACACCGGAGGCACATGACCCAATAAGCAAGGGCAATGAGCAGTGTTGTGTCTGAACGAGTTAATTGAACGAAAGTTCATGAACTCATTCATATTTTGGGCGAGCGTGAACTGAACGTGCTGTAAGATGCCACCCACTGGCCCAACGAAGGTATTCAATGGCGTGGTGAAGGGATCACGTGTTCCTTCTGTCCGTATCGCTTCTAGAATAATTCCTTTTATTTAATTTGTTTCTTTGATCTCTGTAGTTAAATTATAATCTGACTCCAATTTATTAGTTACCAATGTTATTCTGATGCTGATCACAATTTATAAAATTATTATTATATTTTTATTCTCGTAATTATTTAGAATGAATTACATTCACATAGAGAATATGATGTCTCTCTGGAGGTGCTTAAGGCAGTTCCATACAGCTGGGTGTAGCGGCATTTCTCCACCTGACTTAACTTAAAGTCAGAGGTTTATCCAAACACACTATAAAAATATGAGGATCCATATATATTGAGATTAAGTCATTATTACCTCCAACCTACAAAAGTGGGAATTAACTCCAGTCATATTTTCAGTCGAGGTAATTCCTAATCTACCCCCCTCCGGTATATTTATAAAACATAATAAAAGACTTGACAAGTTTTGAAATGAATAAAGGTTAACAATTTATTTTGCCAGGTAGGTTACACTTAAATCAATCATTTGGTTATTCAAAATCATCAATCAAAACTATATGTAACGAAGGCTTTAAAGAAAGCGATGAAGAAGTGAATCCTGTAATGACACGTAAGGAGTGGAAACAACTGCAGGGGAAAATTCCACAATGTTTATTAAATATAAACAGAGAGAGAGTATTAAGAGTCAATGCGGAAGACACAGTCCGGTGTTGATGTTGCTGGCAATGGTGGCGAAGACTACGGTGGAAGTTGGTGTTGAGAGTATTGAGTGCGACGTTGGTGGAGTGGTGAGCAGTGGTGAAATCCAGGCTGAACACGGGAACATCCACACGAAGACGACGACAATATACATCCAACTGAAACAGTAATCCAAATCGACACGAGACAACCAAACAACACGGGACCGAACACAATGTGAGAATCTGGCAGGGAACAGAAAGTCATGTGAGTATTTATGGAGGAGATGTAATGATGAACAGCTGGAGCGAGACAATTAACACACAGGTGAACTGAATCGCTCTAATGAGCACATGGCAGAGGTAAGTGAACAAACAAACACACACACACACATGACACGGAGGAAACAGTGGATTTCCTACCGTGACAGTACCCCCTCCCCTAGGAACGCCCCTTGACGTTCCCAGCCTGCTTTACCTGTCGATTGTAATCATCAATAAGGCGGTGATCCAGTATGTCTCGAGCAGGAACCCATCTTCTCTCCTCCGGACCGTAACCTTCCCAATCCACCAAGTACTGAAATCCGCGTCCCCTCCGTCTAGAGTCCAGAATACGGTTAACCGAATACGTGGTTTCCCCATTAACGATTCGAGGCGGGGGGGGGGGGGGGGAACTGGGGCAGGCAGATTAAGACGGGATGAAATCACCGGTTTCATTTTGGAAACATGAAAGACGGGGTGAACCCTCCTGTATGCCGGTGGAAGGCTAAGACGCACTGTTACCGGATTAATGATTTTGGTAACAGAAAACGGGCCAATAAATTTGGGAGCAAGCTTATTCGAGAGGGAACGCATCGGAATATTCAGGGTTGAAAGCCACACTTTTTGACCGACGACGTAACGGGGAGGCTTCGACCGGTGGCGATCGGCCTTGGCCTTGGTGCGTGACCTTGCCTGGAGCAAAGCTCTACGAGCTCTGGTCCAGGTACGGTGACACCTCTGGACTAGTGCGTGTGCGGAGGAGACCGATACCTCGGATTCCGTACTGACAAAATTAGGTGGTTGGTACCCTAAACTACACTTAAATGGAGACATGCCCGTAGATGACACTGGCAGAGAATTGTGTGCGTACTCCACAATTGAGAGTTGCTGACACCAGGACGAAGGATTTTTGGAAACCAAACATCGTAACACCCTTTCGACATCCTGATTGGCTCGCTCGGTTTGACCATTGCTCTGGGGATGGAACCCGGATGAAAGACTAACAGTCGCTCCTAACAATTTACAAAACTCTCGCCAGAATTTGGACACAAATTGGGGACCCCTGTCAGAAACCACGTCTGTCAGGAGGCCATGTATTCGGAAGACGTGATCAATGACAGCTACCGCTGTTTCCTTGGCTGATGGTAATTTGGGCAAGGGAATGAAATGAGTCGCCTTTGAGAACCGGTCCACTACAGTTAAAATCACCGTATTACCCTTAGAGCAGGGGTGCCCAACCCTGTTCCTGGAGGGCTACCGTCCTGCAGACTTCAGTTCCAACCAGCTCCAACACACCTGTCTGTAATTATCAAGCAACCCTGAACACCTTGATTAGCTGCTTCAGCTGTGTTTGATTGGGGTTGGAGCTAAAATCTGCAGGACGGTAGCCCTCCAGGAACAGGGTTGGGCACCCCTGCCTTAGAGGGTGGGAGGGCGGTAATGAAATCTAGCGATATGTGGGACCAGGGTCTTGAAGGGACCGACAGCGGTAAGAGTAACCCATCTGGAGGTCGATTGGAAGTCTTACCAGTGGCGCAAACCGAACAAGCCAAGACGAAGTCGTGAACGTCACGAGCCATACCAGGCCACCAAAATCGTTGCTTGACTAGGAATCTAGTTCTACTAACCCCTGGGTGACAAGCAACACTGGAAGAATGACCCCACTGGAGGATGTCAGACCGTAACTTCTCCGGCACAAATAATCGATTCGGTGGGCACCGAGCCGGGGGGTTACCCCTTCTAAGGCTGTCAAACCCTTTGATTCGACCTCCCATCTGAGCGCGGAGATAATGATGGTCTCCGGTAAAATGGGCTCGGGAGTAGCAGTACGATCGGAACGCTCAAAAAGACGGGATAAAGCATCGGGTTTGATGTTTTTGGAACCCGGCCGGTAAGATAATGTAAAATCGAAACGTCCGAAAAAAAGTGCCCACCGAGCCTGGCTGGAGTTAAGTCTTTTGGCGGTTCTAATGTACTCGAGATTCTTATGGTTCGTCCAGACAATGAAGGGTACACCCGACCCTTCAAGCCAATGACGCCATTCCTCTAATGCTAGCTTGACCGCCAACAACTCTCGATTGCCAATGTCATAGTTAACTTCCGCAGGAGATAAACGGTGAGAAAAATACACGCAAGGATGAACCTTTTCGTCTGAGGATGCGCGCTGGGACAACACTGCTCCTACCCCCACCTCTGACGCATCGCCCTCCACTATGAATTGACGTGAGTGATCAGGGGTAACAAGAATGGGAGCTGAAACTAAGCAGCTTTTAAGTTTGGCAAACGCAGCCTCGGCTGCGTCTGACCACCTGAACGTCAAACTAGGGGAAGTCAAGGCGGTCAGAGGTGCGGCTAGTTGGCTGAAGTTGCGAATAAAACGCCGGTAAAAATTGGCGAACCCCAGAAATCTCTGCAGGGCCTTGCGAGACTCTGGGGATGGCCAATCTACCACAGCCTTAACCTTCTCAGGATCCATGCGGACACCCTCAGTCGAAATGATGTGTCCTAGGAAAGAAACAGACTGTGCATGAAAAACGCATTTTTTCCACCTTGACAAAAAGCCCATTCTCTAGCAACCGCAGAAGCACTCGTCGTACGTGTTGCAAATGTTCCTGGAGAGACGAAGAAAAAATCAATATGTCATCCAAGTAAACATATATGAACTGGTCTACCATGTCTCGCAACACGTCATTAACGAGTGCTTGGAAGACTGCCGGCGAGTTCGTAAGCCCGAAAGGCATGATGCAGTACTCAAAATGGCCTCTAGGGGTGTTAAATGCAGTCTTCCATTCATCCCCCTTCCTAATACGGACCAAATGATATGCATTACGTAAGTCCAATTTAGTGAAGATGGACGCTCCCTGCAACCTCTCGAAGGCTGAAGACATCAACGGTAAAGGATAGGTATTCTTTACCGTGATGTTGTTCAACCCTCTGTAGTCAATACAAGGTCGCAAGGATCCGTCCTTCTTCCCCACAAAAAAGAACCCTGCCCCCGCTGGAGAAGAGGAAGGGCGAATGAACCCCGTTGCCAGAGAATCAGAAATGTATTTCTCCATGGCCTCCATCTCCGGAACGGACAGAGAGTATAACTTGCCCTTAGGCGGAAACGTACCTGGCAATAAATCTATGGCACAGTCATAGGGACGATGAGGAGGAAGAGAATCAGCCCGCGACTTACTGAACACCTCCTTCAGGTCGTGGTACTCCGCGGGCACGTTAGACAAATCCACTGCTTCCCCCTGAAACACAGACTCAGACACAGATAAACAGGCAGAGACAAGACAGGACTTATGACACTCCTCGCTCCAGCTGGTAACAGAACCCAGTTTCCAGTCAATCTTGGGGTTATGGGAATGGAGCCAAGGATGTCCGAGAACTATAGGAGAGAGAGCAGTGTCAGTAATGAAAAATGAAATGGTCTCAGTGTGGTTGCCAGAGGTGATGAGTGTGATGGGTGCAGTAGTGTGCTTGATGGTGGGAAGCTGATGTCCGTTGAGGGCGAAGGGCGCAATCTGGTGGGTGAGTGGAATGAACGGTAACTGGAGCTTACGGCCATGGATAGTCGGGCATCAACCCGGATTGCCAAATCCACCAGTCCATTAAGCGTCGTGGGTAACTCCGCCGTAACGATCTCTCGATCCGATCCGCCAACCCATGCAGGAAATGATCCCACTGCGCCTCCTCGTTCCACCTGCACTCCGCCGTCAGGGTCCAGAACTCGATGGCACAGTCCGAGACCGACCGCTCCTCCTGTCGAAGCTCCGTGAGGAGACGGGCGGCCTCCTTCCCGGCGACGGGCGGCCTCCTTCCCGGCGACGGGCGGCCTCCTTCCCGGCGACAGAGCGATCGAACACCCTCTTCATCTCCTGTGAAAGCAGGGTGAACGAGGAGCAGCAGATGTCCTTATTCTCCCACACCGCCGTCCCCCAGAGGGCAGCCTTGCCTGTAAGCAGAGATAGGGTGAATGCGACCTTAGTCTCCTCCAGAAAAAATGACCGGGGCTGTTGGGCGAAATGAAGAGAGCAATGTGACAGGAATGCACGACAATAATTAGGCTCACCAGAATATTTCTCCGGGATCGGTAGTCGGGGCTCCGGAAAATAACTACCCCCTGGAGGTGAAGATGATGCGGGCGGCGTGGGTGGCGCAGTGGGTAGCGTGGTGTGTGGAGATCGCTGGGAGAGCTCGGAAACTTTCGCCACCATTGCATGGACGGCCTTCCGCATATCATCGATTGCTTT
The DNA here is from genome assembly GCF_027580225.2 of Misgurnus anguillicaudatus. Lineage (NCBI taxonomy): Eukaryota > Metazoa > Chordata > Actinopteri > Cypriniformes > Cobitidae > Misgurnus > Misgurnus anguillicaudatus. The sequence continues at coordinate 177,015 of NW_027395283.1, forward strand.
GTCCTGATGATCCATCCTGGCCAATGATCGCTGGAGAAATTCCTCCAACGCGGAAATGGGTTGTTCCCCCGCTGATCCATGTTTGGCCAGATTCTTCTGTAATGACACATAAGGAGTGGAAACAACTGCAGGGGAAAATTTAGAGCCCTAAATTTGTGAACTGAACTTTGAACTAGTTCGTGTAGAAAGTGAACTTTCCCAACACTGGCCATGAGCCTCCACATAGAGCCTGGGACTGCCAGAACCCTGCCATCATGACTAGATACAAATACAAAACAAGACTCCTTGGCAGGATCCTGACACATATAATCTGTAATGGATTAATTGTATTTTAATCTCAGTAATGGATTTGATAGCTGAAGTCTTTAACTTTTACTGAAGGTCACATGTTTTGATAAATACAACATTTAAATTATGCTTGGGGATTCAGATAAAGAAACGAGAACATGTTATAAAGTGTGATTAAAAGAATCAACAGTTCATTTAATTTAAAATCTTACTGATGTGTTTCAGTAAAACACAAACACACATAAATGAAACTAAAATGAAAATGTCCATAAACACTAAATGATGACCGGAAGAGAAACAATTTCAACTAACTCTAGATTTGATCTGTGTGTGAAGAAACGGTGTGTCTTTGTTCTCTACAGGTTATGTAGGTGTAATATCACAGATGAAGGTTGTGTTCCTCTGACTTCAGCTCTGAGATCAAACCCATCACACCTGACTCATCTGAATCTGTCTGATAATAATCTAAGAGATTCGGGAGTGAAGCTGATCTCTGATCTACTGAAGAATCCTCTATGTAAACTGGAGATATTGGAGTAAGATTGTGACTTGATGCTCAGACAGAAATCACATATAGATTATAGTGAGACTATTTAGAGATCATATCATCTGTAATGGATTTATAGTATTTTAATCTCAGTAATGGATTTGATAACTGAAGTTTATTTCATTCACAGCACTTTAACTTTTACTGAAGGTCACATCTTTTGATAAATCTAACATTTGAATTATGTTTGGGGATAAAAGCTAAATCATTTAGAAAGAGAAACAAGAATATGTTATAATGTGTGATTTAAAGGAATCAACAGTTCATTTAAAAATCTCACTGATGTGTTTCAGTTAAACACAAACACACATAAATGAAACTAAAATGAAAATGTATATAATAACTAAACAATGGCAGGAAGAGAAACAAATTAAACTCACTCTAGATTTGATCTGTGTGTGAAGAAACAATGTGTCTTTGTTCTCTACAGGTTGTGTAGGTGTAATATCACAGATGAAGGTTGTGTTGCTCTGACTTCAGCACTGATATCAAACCCATCACACCTGACACATATAAATCTGGCTGATAATAATCTAAGAGATTCAGGAGTGAAGCTGATCTGTGATGTACTGAAGAATCCTGACTGTAAACTAAAGATACTGGAGTAAGATTGTGATCTGATGCTCAGACAGAAATCACATATAGATTATAGTGAGACCAGTGGCAAGGCTACATAATGGCCAGGGTGGCACTGGCCCACTCAGATTGACAGCTGGCCCAGTCAGTAGAAACACAAAATAAAAGCAAAAGAAATCATACAAATTATAATAATAGGTTCTTGACTCTGGACAATGACACCACAGTGCAGCCATCTATGGGCAATTTGTAATCTGACCTATTTTGTTTGGAGCGACTCGGTTCAATAATAAGTATTTCGATCTTATTGAAGTTTAGCACAAGGAAGTTATTTGCCATCCAGTCACTTATATCGCTAATACAATCTGTTAGCTTAGAAAACGGGTGGGTTTCGTTAGGAAGTGAGGAGATGTAAAGCTGGGTATCATCTGCATAGCAGTGAAAACGTATATTATGTTTCCTGGTAATATCTCCTAGAGATAACATATATAACAAGAACAGGATAGGGCCTAGAACTGTTCCCTGTGACACGCCATATTTAACCGTAGATTAATATGACTCTTCCTCATTTACATAAACTAAGTGATAACAGTTGGTTACATACGATCTAAACCAGGCTAATGCCTGGCCTCTGATGCCAACATAGTTTTCTAATCTATTGAGTAAGATTGTGTGATCTATTGTGTCAAAGGCTGCACTATGGTCTAGTAATATAAAAATTCAGATTTCACCATGATCGGATGTTAAAAGGAGGTAATTTGTAACTCCAAGCAGCGCTGTTTCTGGGCTATGGTGGGGCCTGAATCCAGACTGGAACTTTTCATACATACTATTATTCACCAAGAATGTGCATAGCTGGCTTTTCACTACTTTTTCAAATATTTTAGAATAAAAATGGAGATTTGAGATTGGTCTAAAATTATTAAGCTCTCCCTGGTGGAGGTGCACTTTTTTATGAACGGTCTAATAACTGCCAGTTTGAAAGCTGTTGGAACGTATCCTAGTTCTATCAATGAGTAAAAGATATTTAGTACTGGGTCTGACACTACAGTGAATATCTCTTTTAGTAAGTTTGTGAGAACAGGGTCTAATATATTATTAATTCCGTAAAACACACATAAATGAAACTAAAATGAAAATGTTCATAAACACTAAATTATGACAGGAAGAGAAATAAATTCAACTCACTGTAGATTTGATCTGTGTGTGAACAAACTGTGTGTCTTTGTTCTCTACAGGTTGTGTAAGTGTAAAATCACAGATGAAGGTTGTGCTTCTCTGACTTCAGCTCTGAGATCAAACCCATCACACCTGACACATCTGGATCTATCCCATAATAATCTAAGAGATTCAGGAGTGAAGCTGATCTCTGATGTACTGGAGAATCCTGACTGTAAACTGAAGAAACTGAAGTAAGATTATGATCTGATGCTCAGACAGAAATCACATATAGATTATAGTGAGACTATATAGAGATCATAACATCTGTAATGGATTTGATAACTGAATATTATGTAATTCATCAAAGCACTTTAACTTTTACTGAAGGTCACATCTTTTGATAAAAACAACATTTAAATTGTGTGGGGGTGATAAAAACAAAATCCTTCAGACAGAGAAATATAAGAGAAACTGTTATAAAGCGTGATTAAAGGAATCAACAGTTAATTTAATTTAAAATCTCACTGATGTGTTTCAGTAAAACACAAACACCAATAAATGAAACTTAAATGAAAATATCCATAAACACTAAATGATGGCAGGAAGAGAAAAAAATTCAACTCACTATAGATTTGATCTGTGTGTGAACAAACTGTGTGTCTCTGTTCTTTACAGGTTGTGTACTTGTAATATCACAGATAAAGGTTGTGTTGCTCTGACTTCAGCTCTGAGATCAAACCCATCATCACATATGACACATCTGTATGTGTCTAATAATTATAAACTAGGAGATTCAGGAGTGAAGCTGATCTGTGATGTACTGAAGAATCCTGACTGTAAACTGGAGTTACTGGAGTAAGATTTTGATCTGATGCTCAGACAGAAATCACATATAGATTGTAATGAGACTAAGGGCCTTATTTTAACGATCTGAAGCGCAAGTGCGAAGCGCAAAGCGCAGGTGACTTTGTGGGCGGATCTTGGGCGCTATTGCTATTTTCCCGGCGGGAAAAATAACTCTTGCGCCAGGCGCAAATCAATAGGGGGTTGGTCTGAAGAAGGTTCATTATTCATAGGTGTGGTTTGGGTGTAATGTCAAATAAACCAATCAGAACATTATCCAACCTTCCCTTTAAACGCAAGTGCGCAAGTTCCATAGTGGGTTGCTATTATTATGACGGATTTACCAGGCACACGCCAGGAGCGGTTCACAGCCGAGGAGACCCACGTATTTGTAAGAGCAGTCAAAGACAGAGAAGTTGTTTTGTATGGGGATGGGAGAAACCCGCCCAAATCAGCGTCGGTTAAACAGGCGTGAGAGGAAATAGTCACAATTGTCTCATCAGCTGACATTCCCAGGACGCCAGCATAATCGGGCACGCCGTGTAACGGGAGGTGGATCTGCCTCTACACCGGACCTGAGGCCAGCAGAGGACATCGCTGCGTCCACCCTCACCGCTGAAAGCCAAGAAACGCAACGTCCAACCCCAAAGTACACTTACAAATCAAGTTCACATACATTAAGGTTTCTTATGATAAAAACATTTTAATAATTATTTACATAAAATAAACGTAATACAGCCACACAACAAACTTATGAAAATATTTTAATCGTTATTTGCATGAGAATTTTTTAACGCAGCCACACAAAAAATAAAAACTATCACCACAATGCTCACCACAATGATTTCCCTTATCTCATGTGTTAATATTTTTTTTGTAACAACTTATGATTTGCAAAAATAAATGTTGCATCTGTGTAGATTAGATAAACAAAGTGTGTGCGCGTTGTGCATCAGGGATGGTTTGCGCCGGAACACGACTCCTTTTTTGCGCTGAACCGCACAGGGAGCGCAAGTTCATTCCCTAGTTTGCCGACGTGCGTCTGTGGAGGGAAAAACCAATGAATGATACATGCGTCACTAACAAAGTCAATTGCGCTGGGTGCAAGATAGGGCCCTATATGGGGATCATAACATCTGTAATGGATTTGATTACTGAAGTTCAACAGTTCATTTACTTTAAAATCTTACCCATGTGTGAACTACCCAAATGAAACTAAAATGAAAATGTTCATAAACACTGAATGATGAAAGGAAGAGAAACAAATGCAACTCACTATAAATTTGATCTGTGTGTGAACAAACAAACTATGTGTCTCCGTTCTCTACAGGTTGTGTTGGTGTAATATCACAGATGAAGGCTGTGTTGTTGCTCTGACTTCAGCTTTAAGATCAAACCTGACACATCTGAATCTGTCTAATAATTATAATCTAAGAGATTCAGGAGTGAAGCTGATCTCTGATGTACTGAAGAATCATGACTGTAAACTGGAGATACTGGAGTAAGATTGTCTCAGTGTTTCTGTCCATTAGTGTCAGTACAGTATTTATTTAAGACCTTTTATTTAGCATTTAATAATCAGGATAACATACAGTACAGTCATAATCATTGTGAATTATAAAACACACTTTTGATCCTGGATGTTGATTAGTTAATGATTTGTACATCAAACTGTTTCTTACACGACTGCTTACCAAATAAATAAAGAGACATTAAATGATTCAATTATTTGTTTACATGAGAAAAATATGAGAGATGAATGAAACAATCAATGAATTTTTCCAGTGAATCTGATCTGTGTGTCTGAACTGAAGTGTGTGTGTTGTTTTTCTCCACAGCTTGAGAGATTGTGGTATCACAGCTAACGGTTGTGCTGTTCTGAAATCAGCTCTGAGATCAAACCCATCAAACCAGACACAACTTAAAGTTTGAGGGAATAAAGTAAAATAAACCTAAAGACTGATCATCTCACAGACATTTGAATACAATATAAAATAATTATTATTATTTCCATTATTTCCAAGTCAGTACAATCCATTTTAAAATCTTATATTACTATTTATTTTATAATTTCTATTGATTGTATATATTCTATAGTTTATTGTATGTATGTTTGTATTATAAACGGTTTCATTGGATGCACATGTGGTGTCGTGTTTACATGTCTGGGCAAAACTTAACTTCTGGTCTCTGTTTGTGTAATGGTCTGACTTGTTGAACTTTGGAACAATTACCTTTTGAAAATAACAAATGTTTTGGTTTCCTAAAGATGAGGGGAGACTGTGTAGCGATTCTAGGGGGTTTGGAACAGTGTTGTTTAAAACAACGCATCATCATTTTGATAATGATGATTTATTGATTAATAATTACAATGATTAATTTAAGATTTTTCTCCAACAGTTGTTTTTCCCCATTCCAGTCAGGGACTTGTTGATTTAGCTCAAAAGCAAAAACATACAATTAATTGTCATTAACTATATATATTTTATATAGTTTCATCCGATTTAGTAGAATTAATAATATCAATTTATTGATTCATTTGTCCAGCCAATATACCCATCATTGTACAATAATTCTAAGAAACACTGAGCATGAGGCAGCACGATTAAAGCTTAAGTGACTTTTACGTATATAATCAGAACTCAGAGTAATTAATGGATAAATAAATAAATAAATATAGAACCAAGGATCTCTACGTTGTTTATTTGGTTGTTATCAGAAATAAACTACTATAAAAAGACTCTGTTGTTATTGATTCTTTTTAAAAGTTTACCGGAAGCTACGTTTGTTCCACGAAAGTCGTTTGTTTATGTTGTTACTGCTGAAACCGTTTAAACATTGTAATTTTACATCATAAATAATGACAGCTCTGAATATTTCAGCAAGACAAGAGAAATGATTTTACTCAAAATTGTTTAGATATAATTTTTATTATGACGACACAGTTTATTCTTATTGGCCAGACTCTCTGATTACAACAATCATGTGCATTTTTTAAGCTAAACTTAAGACATTCTTCTTTAACAAACCACTCACATAAAATGTCCAGTAAATGTACTTATCCCGCAATAGTTAGTTTGCGTTACAACAAATACCTAAAATAAACACAGGATTAACTCAATTTTAGTAACATTAATCACCCAATTTTCAAGTTAGCCTTACCCAGGGAAGTCTGGAGAATGTAGTGCCACTGCGTCACTTCTCTTGTTGTAGTTGTTGGCATTTAAGATGTCTGTCTATCTGTCTCTCTGTCTATATGTCTGTCTATCTGTCTCTCTCTCTCTCTCTCTCTCTGTATGTCTCTCTGTCTGTCAGCTTGTCTGTCTGTACGTCAGTCAGTCTGTTTGTCTGTCTGTCTGTCGGTTTCTTTGTCGGACTGTTTATCTATCTATCTGTCTGTCTGTCTCTCTGTAGGTCTGTCTGTCTATCTGTATGTATGTCAGTCTGTCTGTCTGTTTCTCTATCTATCTGTCTTTAAGTCAGTCAGTCAGTCAGTCAAGCAGTCAGTCTATCTGTCGGCCTCTCTTTCGGATTGTCTCTCTATCTTTCTGTCTCTCTGTCTGACTGTCTATCTATCTGTCTGTCCATCTGTCTATCTATCTGTATGTATGTCTGTCTCTCTATCTATCTGTCTGTCTGTATGTCAGTCAGTCAGTCTGTTGGTCTCTCTGTGGGACTGTCTGTCTATCTATCTGTATGTCAGTCTGTTTGTCTGTATGTATGTCAGTCTGTCTGTATGTCAGTTTATCTATCTGTATATCTGTTCTAGTCTTGTCTGTCTCTCCATCTATCTGCTGTTTGTCAGTCTGTCTATCTGTCTATGTATCTGTTTGTCTGTATAATTTATATTTAATGTGTTTACACAAATCAGGAGAAAAAGGCTCACGCTTTATACATTTCGGTGTACTTCTGCTCTCAAATTGCTATTTTAAGTATATGATTTGACAGTCCTTATTGAATAAATGACTGTTGATTATTCACTGTGTTCAGAGTTTGTCATTTACAGGAGATACGTGGTGTAACAGCGCCTCCTGCTGTTGATGAAGATCACACACAGTTTATGAATGAGTCTCCTCTGTAGTCCGTTTTTATATCTCATGATGAAGGGTTTAACAGTTCTCATGAGCGGCTCATCTTCTGACTGATGGTTATTACACAGTAATTACTGCAGTCATTATTGAACACTTGTGAAGCAAAGGCCAGCAGGGTGTTTTTTCAGAGAATACACATATTTCAGCCTGCGGAGGAGGAGACAGGACTGTAATTCTGCTGTGTCGGAGCGCTGGAAAGATTAATGATCGTCTGCTACACCCCTTCATTTTAATTAAAATAGAGGGATAAAGAAGGCGGAGTTTTAATCTGCCATAACATCACAGGTTAATTCACAGCACGGTATACTGCACTACACATAGTTTTTACAGTATTTTTAGTATACAGTGTGGAGGACTGTAGTGTTGAGTAACATTGAAATAATGTGCAGAAACTGTAGTACAGTAAGGCTTAAGGAGAAATTGTTATTACAGTTCCCTTTCAGTCGGTCACTACGACATCACGTCGTGACCGACGAATTGGGACATGACGTCTCCGTTCCCTTCATTTAGGGAACAAGAGTTACATTCGTAACCAAGACGTTTTTCTTAGCCGCTTTGGAGCATTTCTCAGATCAGAAATTAATTTTTCAAAACACTTTGTTTAACCTCCACATCATCAATTCAGTTGTGCACAACATAAAAGCAAAATCTAATTGCTTTGGACAAATCGAAAGTGCTTTGGTATTTGTCAACCCAGTATCACGAAATTACGTAACTACAGTCATGTTATTATGTGAGTGTTTTCTGTGACACTGATACGTTTTCCGCCTTTTTACGTGAACATGTTACGCATTTCTGTTTACATGTCACTGTCACGTATTTGTTACTCAACTGTTGTCCTACTTTCTTACCATTATTGCTTTGGTTTAAGGTTAGATTTACATAAAATTACATCCTTACCCAAACCCAACTCTAACCCTAACGCCAGGCGACAATGGTTTAAAAATAATAAAAAATAAATCATGAAAAAAGGTTGAAACCAATACTTAAAGTGACATCGTAACGCAAACACCAAATCTAACCCTAAACCGAAGCATCAATGGTTTTAAAATAGGACAAAACAGTTGAGTAACAAATACGTGACAGTGACACGTAAACAGAAATACGTGACATGTTCACGCAAAAAAGTGGAAAAACGTATCAGTGTCACGGAAAACACTCAAAAAATTATGTGACTAAAGGTACATAATTTCGTGATACAGGGTTGTATTTGTGCTGTAAACTATTTAAAAGGTGAAAATGTGAATTAGGAGAGTAAGGAAAAATACTGACACATATAATTGTTTACACTTGGTATATTGACAACATGGCTAAACATTTTGACTGTTTTGTTCTTCAATGATACAAGGACTTATTGTTGGGACTGACATGTCCACTGATGTAAAAAATATTTTTGTTGCAGACTTTTGCAGAACTTCCATGATGTTGTGAAGTTTGTTACCATTTTTTTAGAGAAATGCACATATTTTTTGCAAATTTTACGAATGATTTGAGAAAAGCGACCGAGAAAACTGTGAAAGAGCTACATTAAACATTGCACAAACATACACTGTAAAAAATGTCTGTAGAAATTACAGTATTAATGGGTATTACTGGCAAGTAGCTGCCAGTAACTTACTGTAGATTTTACAGTTATGTTATTTACTGGCAACATTTTGTTCAAAGTTATATGAACATGAAACATTTTTTGACTTTATCTTCTACAGTAAGTTACTGGCAACCAGCTGCAAAATTACAGCAAATTTTTTACAGTGTACTTACAAAATCTTTAATAATATTATATTAGGATAAAACAATAACACTGCTATTCTCATTTCAAACTGGGAAAAGTCACCCTAGGCAGTTATACTGCGGTGTGATCTGCCTGTCTGATTGATATTACACTGCTGTAGAAATATCTGCAAAATATAAAACTTGATTTTCCAATCCCTTATAGAAATGTAAGGCATTATTGCCTGTGCTAAAATTGCTGGCACAATGATAATGTGTTGTATAACATTACCAGGGTGTTGCTACGTAGGTGGTTGCTTAGGTATTCTAGGTGGACTCAATACACTGAAAAAAATGATTCATTGCATTTAATCAATTTTTTTAAGGTAAGTGGTTGCAATCAATTTATTTAAGCTACATTTAAACAAAAAAGATTAGTAACGTAAAGTAAAATATAAAACTTTTGTTTAAATGTAGCTTAAATAAATTGATTGCAACCACTTACCTTAAAAAAATTGATTAAATTCAATGAATCATTTTTTTCAGTGTACGGACTACCGGCACATCCGGGAACTTGACTGTAAATTTCGTCACCGCCCCTTTTTGGGGGAAAAAACAGACCTTCCATTGACTTCCATTTAAAATAGCGGAACAAAGCAACGTTTTTACGCAGCCGGCAGGCGTAAATAACTTATGAAATCACTCAGATTAAACATGTTGAGTAATTATCTGTCCACCCTGCCTGCCATAGAGCCCGAAAGATACATTAACACATTTAATTTGGTCAATATAAAAACATGTCCCTTTCATTCTCACAGCGTCAAATTTGTGTAACAACGCCATCCAGTGGTTGCTGGAAATATCGCTAAGCCAGTTAGTTGTAAGACTCGACAGAAAAATGCACTCATTACTCTTAATATAAAGACATAATATATAAATACGAAGTAACTTTCAAATACGAAGTAAAATCATTCACTTGCTTCCCTGTTGACTCGATGAGGTACGAGTAAATGTCCAGGTAAGACACCTCTGGCCAATAGGGAGCGTTGTTACACAAATTTGACCTCCTCCACTGTGATTGGAGATTGAATCTTTTTCAACTCTCTAGCGTTTTTTTTTTCACGCTGAAAGCCGGCGCTCTGTGTTTTTCAAACAATTGAAAACATAAAAGCTTTGGTGTGCATGCCCCCTTAGGTTATCAGTCTAAAATTACTTTGTTTAACACGATGAAATAAAGTCAGTCTTTGTTTTTTCTTTCAGATCAAACATTCCCACCACTCGAATTTTAGTTTTACATTTTTGGATGTTTGCACTGAGGCATGAACTCATTTACGCTGCCTGCATTTTTCTTATGATTCATCCTGAAAATCTTTTGCAATCCTTTAGATTTCATTTTAATGTGTTTGGCTGTCTCACACAGGTTTTCTTTTTTTTTGAACACTGAAGGTTCTGCTGAGCTGAAAGGATTGCACACTTTCTCAAAAACATCCTACATTCAAAAGTTGTTTTCAGCATTTGGAAGGTGTTTTTGTAGCTATTATGCATTCATTCAGTCTGAAAGCCATTGACTGGATGTCTCCAAAGAGCAATTCTCCTGATAAGCGCTCTGTTCAATCCCCTCTGTGTCCTCAAACACAGGTTGTTTTCTGCAAAAGAACATGAGATGTTTCTCATAACTCACAGCGCTTTTATGCAAATGACCTGCGAAGAATCGCCAGCTACGATCGTTCCCTTTAAGACCGTTGTTCTCCAGATGTCTTAATCTGAAATTGAAAATCTAGGAGATCAGTTTCAACACTTTTTAATAAGTTTTGAAGATGACTTGCACAAGAGAGGTCTGATCGCTCCGGGAACAGAGTTTGACATTTGAGAGTAAGATCCTAATCATTTAAGATAGAGCAATTTTCAAAGGTGACGGATGGCGGTTACCCAGCGTGATAAAGCTGTCTCTTACTGCGGTAATTGGCACACAGAATTTAAATGAAATGATAATCCACATTAACTGATGCACTCGGTTATAGCTGATCTGCTTTTCATTCAAAATAACATCTAGAACTTCTAGTGATGTTTTAAACACTTCCTCTTTTAACTTCGTGTAGTTATACATGTTTACTGATCAATCATAATATAAATAACATATATTTCTATGTTGCATTCATTTAATGATAATGCATAATTTGTACAATTAGTTTCAAAAGTACATTTCAGTACAGAAATCTGTTTAATAAAGATAAAGTATATTCTTATAAAAGACTAGTGGTTGTGTAATGTAAAATAACAGTATTGTGAAATGCAAATAAATGTGATTTAAAATGTGTCCCTACAAAAATGACTGGAATAGCCCGACACATTCATTAAATCTTTCAATGTCATTTCTAAAGCACCTTCAGTTGCTTTTATCATTTTCCAGGAAACATTTTAACAGAAAAGACAGATGATCACAATAAATGGTAAAAAATAAACGCAAAAACTCATCATTAAGCAGCAATAATATATGACATGCAGTGTAATTTAGACTGTAAACACCATAAATGATGTGTCAGGTCTCATATAGCAACCACTTATAACTTAATTTCATCTTCAAAGAATTCGTACTGCAAGTAAAATCTTTTGCTAAATTCACAATAGAGTGTTTATAGATGTCGGTAGATTTGTGTTGTTGTCGTGTCTCTGTCGTGTTTTTGTTGGTGTTTATTATTACTTTTGTTGTTGTGATGGCTCTGGGGATAAACATCACAGGATTCATTTGCTTCACACATCATTACATCCATCCAGAACTGTAGACGTGACCGTCTGCTCCAGATGTCCAAGAGTTTTACAACGAGACACCAAATACTGAATCTCAAAGAACACCCTTAAAGGGATAGTTCACTTTAAAATGAAAATGATGTCATCATTTACTCATCCTCATGTTGTTCTAAACCTGTATGAATTTCTTTTTTCTGATGAACACAAAAGAAGATATTTTGAGAAATGATGGTAAACACACAGCAGTAAGTGTATAGACTTCCATAGGAATAAAAAATATGATGGAATTTAATGGGTACCGTCAACTGTGTGCTTACCATCATTTAGCAAAATATTTTCTTAGTCATTTATTACAATGCTTCCAAAATATTTTTTTCCTACTACTATGGAAGAGAGGGAGGGAAACCAGAACTTACTGCAGTATGAAGACATAACCATTAGATAAAACATTAAATCAATGTATCCCAGCAGACATACTGTATGACAGACCTTCAGCATTGAAATAATGTCAGTTCTTGATTCAACGTTAAAACAACGTTGGTACAATAATTAATGTCAAACGGTTGAAAAGGTTTTTTAAACTCTGTGGACCCTGTACCGGGTCCAAAATTAATTATTATGACTTAATATAAAATATTCCTTTAACTTCTTCCACCCTGAAGCTATTTTGGGGATTTTCGCCTGGATTTGGCCTACCCAATTTCAAAAGCTTCCCATACCCACATGCAGAGGTTTACATACAAATGTTTGGTATCATTTTACAGGAAACCCTTTGAAATTACATAAAACACTGTTGAAAGTGCTAAACATGGTTGTATGTGATGTCAGTTCTCTAATAAACACAAAAATAAATAGGCGCTTTTTGATGTTTTTTTTCTAAAGTTTTTATTTAAAAGTGTATAACTCTGGCCCTGAGTGCCTCAGCTCCCTGCAGACAGTTTTGTTTGATTCCAGCAATTGCCAGCTTACAGAGGAAAAAAGATTTTTTTCTCTATCATAATCTATGCAAAAGTTATTTTACTCCAACTGATGGGAGGAATAATACCCTTTTTGTATACAATTTCTGCCTAAAAACATTTGAAGTGCTCCCATAACCACATACAGTGGAATAAATGCAATTGCTTTATATCATTTTAAAGAAAACCCTTTGAAGTTACATAAAAAGCTGCTGTTTGTGACAAATAATGTTATTTATGTTGTTTTTCATATGATGAAACACCAAATTTTCTTTTTATATGTTGTAAATACTGCTTCTGATAGTGTATAACTCTGGTTCTGGGTGCTCTAGCAGACTGCAGACAGTTCTGGTTGTTACCAGCAGCAGACAGTAAACACCCAAAAAAAGAATGATCTCTTTAGCATGTCGCATTCAAAAGTTATTTTCATTTTACTGAAGTGTCCGAAAATACATTTTTCATACAAATATAAATTTTTTGTTTTGGACATATAATAAATAACAAGGGATTATTCATGCACACAACCTAAGAAAATGCTGTGAATGGACTCATTGTTTAGAGTAGGACCTAAGAGAAAAGATGGTGTATCATTTGTGGCTATATGTGCTATCTGAGGCAGTCCACACTCAATTTTCCCATATGTTTACAAAAGACGATTTTTTACCTTATTATTCATTCAACTATTGTTGGATATGTGTTGATAATAGAACAAAAATAACACTGTAGCCTTATTCCTGAGAATGAGAGCTTTCATTTGATATAAGACTTGCCCATGTTTGTCATACTTGAAAAATATGAAATATGTGAATATTAAATCATATAAAAAATTATGGGGGGGGTGATAGTGTAAATTAAGTGTAAATAACTTTCTTACAGTAAAAGATTTCTCAAAGTGATGCATATCTGGAGAAAGTAGAGAGTCTAAGCTTTCAAACAGTATCTCATATGTGTTACTGGGGTCCATGATGGACCATTAAAGATTAAAAGAATATTTTATTTGAGTCAAAATACGAAATTTTGTCCCCGGGACTGGGTCCTCAGGGTTTAAGAGGTTAATTTTTAATGGTCTGTCATGGACCCAGTAACACATATGAGATACTGTTTGAAAGCTTAGAGTCTCTACTTTCTGCAGATATGCATCACTTTGAGATATATTTTACTGTAAGAAAGTTATTTACACTTAATTTACACTATCACCCCCCCCCATATTTTTTATATCATTTAATATTCACATATTTTATATTTTTCAAATATGACAAACATGGGCAAGTCTTATATCATATTAAATAAATACATTGTTATTTTGTTCTATTATCATCACATATCCAACAATCATTGAATTAATAATGAGGTAAAAAAAATCGTCTGTAAATTTACGTAAAACTTGAGGGTGAACTGCCTCAGATAGCACAGATAGCCACAAATGATACACCATCTTTTATCTTAGGTCCTACTCTACAAAATGAGTCCATTCACAGCATCTTCATTGGTTGTGTGCATGAATAATCCCTTGCTATTTATTATATGTGCAAAACAAAACATAGTATTTTTATATGAAAAATTTATTTTCACACACTTCAGTAAAATAAGAATAACTTTTGAATGCGACATGCTAAAGAGTTCATTCTTTTTTGGGGGGTTTACTGTCTGCTGCTGGTAACAACCAGAACTGTCTGCAGAGTTATTTACTTTCAAAGACAGCGTTTACAACATAAAAAAAGAAAATATGGTGTTTCATCATATGTAAAACAACCTAAATAACAATATTTGTCACGAACAGCAGCTTTTTATGTAACTTCAAAGGGTTTTCTGTAAAACAATATAAATATATTGCATTTATTCCACTCTATGTGGTTATTGGTACACATCAAATATATTTAGGCAGAAATTGAATGCAAAAAGGGTATTATTCCTCCCATCAATTGGAATAGAATAACTTTTGCATACATTATGATAGAGAAAAAAATTCTCTGTAAGCTGACATTAGATGGAATCAAACAAAACTGCAGGCTTTGGGAGCACTCAGGGCCAGAGTTATACACTTTCAAATACAGACTTTAGAAAAAAAAAACATCAAAAAGTTTTAGTTTTGTGTTTATTATAGGACTGATAACACACGCTGTAAAAAATGTCTGTATAAATTACAGTATTACTGGGTATTACTGGCAACTAGCTGCCAGTAACTTACTGTAGATTTTATATTTATGTTATTTACCGGCAACAGTCTGTTTAAAGTTAAACGAACATGAAACATTTTATCTTCTACAGTAAGTTACTGGCAACCAGCTGCATAATTACAGCAAATATTTTACAGTGCATACAATCATATTTAGCACCTCCAACAGTGTTTTATGTAATTTCAAAGGGTTTCCTGTAAAATGATACCAAACTTTTGTATGTACACATTTGCATGTGGGTATGGGAAGCTTTTGAATTTAGGTAGGCCAAATCCAGGCGGAAATCCCCAAAATAACCTCAGAGCGTGACTGGTTAAAAAACTTACAAATCAAAA
This sequence comes from Misgurnus anguillicaudatus, assembly GCF_027580225.2. NCBI lineage: Eukaryota > Metazoa > Chordata > Actinopteri > Cypriniformes > Cobitidae > Misgurnus > Misgurnus anguillicaudatus. The sequence goes on from NW_027395283.1 coordinate 192,447, forward strand.
TTTGGTTGAAACAATGGCAGCTGTTTGTTCAACGTTGATTCAATTTGCAAATTCAAAAGGTGATTTAACATTAATTCAACCTTGTCCTTGACATTGATTCAACGGTGAATCAACGTTGAAATGCCTGCTGGGTAGCGTGTCAGCGGATCAGCTTTTTATCTGTAAGTTTGAATCAGTTGTTCATTCATTTAAATCCTCATAGTTTTAATGTTTTCCTTAGCTATTTAAAACATTTTTACTTTATGTTGTGTCCAGTAATATTTTATACTCTAATCGCTATACAGCCTGAACAGTTTTAATACATTTGAAATAAAGCATTCGTGATCTGTACCGTGACTGTCTGCTTTAGTTTGTTTTGCCACTTTTACCTGCTGAATACATTTGAGAAAATCCATCGGTCTCTGGGAAGTTGCCAGAATGAATTGAGGCTGATAGATAAATCCTTTTACTCTTATTTGGTCAACAGTCACCGAGTCATCCTGATAAATTAAATCATTCAATCTGGAGGTAAAGCACCACAAACCTCACACACAGTAAACATTAAAGGAACAGTTCACCCAGAAATGAAATGTTGCTGTTATTTACTTACCCTCAGGCCATCTGATGTGTTTTTTCATTAGTAGAACAATAAATAAGACATTTTGCAGAAAAAACAGAGCTCTCATATAATGCAAGTCAATGGGTTTCACCATTTTGAGAGTTCAAAAAGCAGATATATACAATACAAATGTTATTTCCCACGACTCCTGGTGACATATTTGCAATTTGTGAAGCCAATTGATCATTGCAAGAAATTAAAAGTTATTTACAACATTATTAGCATTAATGCAGAGCCTAAGCGCGATCTTCTTCTTTCTCTACCCCTGTTCACAAGATCACTCGTCAATGCCGTTATGTCCTCAGTTTCTCCTTTTACTATACACTTATAGTAAATGTAAAGACACTTATGACTGAAATGCAATCAGGCCACATTTTTGCATTTGTTATCTATCTTGCTAACTGCCAGTATGCATTATGTACTATTACAGCTGTGTTGAGTTAACATAAATCAAGCAAAACCTATTTGACATTTTTTGTTGTTTAAGCTATGTCTACACTGTAAAAAAAATCCGTAGAAATTGCAGCTGAGTTGCCGGTAATTTACCGTAGATTTAAATTTATGTTATTTACCGGCAACATTTTGTTCAAAGTTAAATGAACATTAAACATTTAAAAGTCTTTGTCTTTACAGAGTAAAACTAAAAAACAGCATCAAGCAAAACATTCTGGGAAACAAAATCTGAAGCAAAAAACAGAAAAAGGTTGATGATGATTTCTGGTTCCCAGAATGCTTTGCATGAGGCTGTTATTGTACAGTTTTATTCTGTAAAGATAAAGAATTGTTAATATTTAAAATTTATTTAACTTTGAACAAACTCTTGCCAGTAAATAACATAAATGTAAATCTACGGTAAATTACCGGCAACCCAGCTGCAATAACATTGACATTTTTACGGACTTTTTTTACAGTGTATTTTCTCTATTCTTCAAACAATAATGCAATAATATGCAGAGTTGTACTCCAGAATGAGATGAAAAATGACCAGATTATATTCACAGTCATGCTTTTGGCAGATATTTTATTCAAATCGACTTATTACAAGCTAGATTTGATCAGTACTGTATGTGGATTGGTGTATTCACTAGAAATCAAACACTGTTAATGCAATGTGCTACATGAACACATGTCATTATTTTATATTATATCATATTATATTATATTATATTATATTATATTATATTATATTATATTATATTATATTATATTATATTATATTATATTATATTATATTATATTATATTATATTACATTACATTACATCACATTACATTACATTATATTATATCACCTACCACTACATTTCTGTCATGAGAACAGAGAACATTTCGGCTTTTAATAGCTTTACATCATCAGGTCTTAAAGTCAAACATCAAAATTAGTGGATACTTTACATTACAATATATTTAATAAACCAGGAGATTTGTATAAGCAGTTATCAACCGTTTAAACACATCCTGACACGGACAGATAATAAAACAGCTAATTATATTGGAGCCCTTGAACGTTTATGCATGTGTGCTTCAGTACAAAGCCATGACAATTCCAACTTTAATGAAATTGTTATCTTACCAGGAGAAATGAAAGGCAGAGAGAGAGAGAAAGAGAAACGGACAGACAGACAGATGTGTATGTTATCTATAATTGTACAGAGCACAGACAATGAGCTCCGGATATAAGCAGAGGTGGTGAATGAGAATCAATTGAATTATAATATAATAACAGCACAATGTTACATTAAGGTTAATCTGGATGATAATTGAAATCATAGTGAAAGGACATTTATTCATACAATCCCTAACTTTATTTATTTAGTGTGTCAGATTACTTTAGTTGTAGTAAAGAATAAATCTGTTAGACCGTCATTTCTGTCCTGTCCTTTTGAGTTCTGCAGCATTTAAAAATGTGTTGTTTTTATACGGATGTATTTCAATAAAAGACTATAGAAGAGTTTGATTAAAGCCATACCTTTATAATCCATGTGTAAAAATGCTTGGTTTAACTTTTGTTAGTGAAAGGGATTTTATTAGAAGACAGTGCTAGAATTAAAGGGAGTCTGTGGTGGTCCCGGACCTCCTATAAGCATCGAGGGACCCCATATAAAGCACAAAATATAAATATAAATATTTAATAATTGTTTTAATTAAAATACTACAATAATACAATTTATTGTATTATTTAAAAATTATTAAAAATGGATAATTTAAAATTATCATGCTGCACTTCCACAAAGCGATACTGTCCATTATTTGTCACATTAACTTTGCAATAAACTTATCCCAAAAGATTTCTGTCTGTAAGGGATTGAGTTAGGGACTTTTAAAGGGGACATATCATGAATTTTTATCATGAAGTGCTATAATTGGGTTTATAATTGAGAGGAGCTTTAGAGCAGATTGGTCATTGAGGGTTTGTGTGAGGGTTTTTATAAGTGTTTGAGGATATTATGGTCACTGTCTGTATTTGGATAGTTTTGGTCTAAATACAGTATATAAACATCCTTAAACAAAATACAAATTTGATTCTTGAGAACCAAAACAATGTAAAATTTCAGGGACTATATCTTCAACTTAGTGTATTTCTTCCACCCCAACGGATTTTTTTTAAAATTTTGTATAAATATATATAAAACAATAAACTACTTTATATTTTGCCGTTTTGGCTATTAGGCCATTCACTGTAAAGTAGGGGTGCACCGAAATTTCTGTCACCGAAAATTTTGTCCGAAAATGGCATTATCGGTTTCGGGCCGAAATAAAAAATCCAGCCGAAAATGTCAACCGAAAATGAATGTCAACCGCGCCCCTCCCATCTGTGCGCTAGCGCTTGGGTTTCACTCATGGTGATCAGTCGTCACACACCCCTCCCCTTCGTGCTCAAGCAGGTTTCACTCACGGTCGAGCCGTTTGCACGCGTCTGCAAAAATTAAGCATGTCATGATGTGTAAACTTTAGAGAGAGTCGCGCTAATGTGTCTCATATTGTAATACAGTAACATACATTTGGCGAATAAAGCAATGAAACACAACTTAACGTTTTTATGTGGAGCGACTGTTGCGCTGTTTGAGATTCACCCTCCTTCTCTATGTGTGTGCGCGCGTTTAAGTGCCCTTAATAGTGCACATACGAGAGAGACGCGTTTTAAAAAAACAAGCAAACATAAAATCTCTCTGTTTTTGATAGGGCTCATATAACCGCTCATATATCTCCACAGTATTCTTTTTCTAATAAAAACATTTGTTTATGTCTTAAGTGTAGATTACAGTCAGATTAACCTACTTAAGTCTGTGTCATTAATGTTGATCAAACAACCCATGACAAAGACACCAATAACTCTAAAAATAATAATATATTTAATTTATTGTGTTATGATTCATTTAATTTGATTTCTGTACCTAATGCTAATTTCAGACCTTATTACAACTTCGTTCTCTTTTATAAATGTTTGCAATTTCTTTATTGTTTATTGGATTTTTCCCACATGCCTTTTTCTGATCGGAAAAATAATCTGATCTGTGCCTCAAAAACTGTAATGTGATCCGAACTGTGAGTTTTGATCCGTCACACACCCCTTGTTAGTACACAGTGATAGCCACAAATGCAATTGTACTAATAATTGCCATAATAATTTCTTTCGGTGTTTCGGTTTTGGTTTTTCGGCCTTGGTTTGCTTTTTCGGTTTCGGCCAAGAATTTTCATTTCGGTGCATCCCCACTGTAAACATTTATTTGCAGCCTTAAAATTTTTAGTTGAATCAACTCAGATTTACAAGTCATATAACTTACTATGATTTATCTTGACTAGAGATGTTATAACTTATTATAAGTGACTTATCATAAATATAGTTGAAAGAAGTCAACTCAATTTTATAAGTTGTAGCAACACATCCATTCTCAAAATAAACAATAATAAGTTGACATGACTTGTAAATCTGAAAGAAATTAAAGCAGTAAATACTTTTTTACAGTGTACAGTTTATCTCAGTCGCTTTGGAGCATTTCTCGAATCATTCTTAAAATTTGCTAAATAATATGTACATTACTCAGAACAATGCATACAAACTGTCCTGCAATGTCCTGCAAAAGCCTGTAACTTGTTCAAAAGCCTTAGTTCATCTCTCAAAAGTAAATTTTTAAATCAGTGAACATGTCAGTCCCATCAAAATGGCAAGTCCTTGTGACACTGATGAACAAGACAGTCAAAATGTTTAGCCATGTTGTCAGTTGGCCTACCGTATTTTTCGGTCTATAAGCTGCGTTTTTTTTCATAACTTGGCTGGTGCTGCGTCTTATAGTCAGGTGCGCCTTATAAGTCATTATGAATTAATTTTGACATTTATAAGGCAAGAGATATCATTACCGTCTACAGCCGCAAGAGTCTGCCATATGCCGTATTTAAGTAATTCAATGAATTCAGTGATGTGGAATGACGAGTCTGCGAACTTCACGCTAGTTGGCTTGTTCGGTAAATTTAGCCTAATCAACCTTCCAGGTAAGTTCTGTATGCTATGGTTAATCGTTTAAATAACTGATAATATCACTTTAACATACAGACATCTATTCAGCCTGCTGTTCTGTCTGCTATTGTTTAGTTGAATAACTCGCCTTTCAGGATTAAATGTCTGTTCTCCAGCTTGGATTTAGTGAAATATTTTCTAAATAAACACGATGTATAGTCCATTGTGACTTATATATGTTATTTTGTCTTAATGATGCATTTTTTAATGAAACAGCTTATACTCCGGTGCGGCTTATAGTCCGGAAAGTACGGTATAACAAAAGTACACAATTATAGGTGTCTGTATTATGTGAACTTTTGGCTACAGTTTTGATAATGATGATTGTAAATGAACATGGCTGCACTGTTTTAATTTCAACAGTATGAATTTACTAATTCATGTAATTCATCATGTATATATGAAGAGTTTCGTTGCAAAACGAGATAACCACCGTTTTGTTAATTGTTCAGAAATCGCGTTTCCAATTAATTTCAATGCAACTGCAATTGGTTTGTTTTGATTTAAACTTTCATAACTTAAAAAATACAGCTAAGTAGCACAATAAAACAAAATGATAACATAATAATAAACATGTTTTGACAAAAATGTTAAAAAATGGATTTATCTCGTTTTGCAACGAAACTCTTCATATTTATTTCAAGAGATTGGACAGAATTCACATTTATACCTTTCTGTAAGAAAGTTACATTGCGGTATTGAATAAATCATATTTTACAGTACAAATATAAAATCATGTATAATGTATAATGTAAAAAATTCAAACCTCAACTCATATTTTTCTCCTGTTGGACATCCTGATGTTCCAGCCTGTCACGCAGATTCACAAGCACATCACAACAGGTTTCCTCACAGCGTTGCATTTACAAGTCTAAGAAAATGGAAAAACAGATTATGATAAAAAGGTCAACCATTTTGCATTTCATGACTATTAACTAATTTCTAAATGTTTTGAGGTGTATGACAATTCAACAAAAACCAGTATGATGTATTTTGATATAAATTACATAAGCAATTGAAAATGTACAATAGCAAACAGCAGACAATTGTACACAATCATTGTATCAAATCATTTGCAATTTGTCCAAAACAATGAGAATTTGCTTTTATGTTGCGCACAACTGACTTGATGATGTGAAGGTTGAACAAAGTCTTTTGAAAAATGTATTTCTGATCGGAGAAATGCTCCAAAGAGACTGAGAAACAAAAGAACAAAGATGAATATTAGTTTACTGTAATGACTGACATGAGAGAGAAATTTACTGACAGTAATACCGCTTACCCTTTCTAAGTTGGTTCAACAAAAAGGAGGAGAGAGCAGGGGCGAAAGTACCATTTTCAGAAAAACTTAATTTTAAAAGATAATGTTTTAGACAGAGATATATTTTTGCTGTGGTAAATAACTTACAAGTGTGGTTTATCATGCAGGTAGACTTTTGAACAAATGTAAAACAACTTCAGTATAATTTCACTTTAAACATAAGTAGCGCATTAAGTACCTGTCAGCTGGGACGAAAGTAACACACAGGTGGGTGAAAAGTAACACAACAGGACAAGAAAGGTTTTTGTGATACACGTGTTTTTATTAAGTTTACACGACTATGACCTTGTTTATATAACTGCAAACATATTTTGTCTGTGTGTCAGCAGTCTGAAGTCAATGTTCCTGTAAAACATTCGACAGCTAGCATCATCCAGAGATTTGCTGTCTGAATTTATCACCTGTAACAGACCAAACAATGTTCTCATCTCATATTTCACACATTCGTCTCATTTACATTTATCAAATAATACGAAAATAACAGAGAAGCGTGAAATAAAGCTGAAAGTCATTAATTTAATGCTACATTACAAATCATGGCAAATGAGACGGCACAAATAATTTCTTCATTAGTACACTTAGTGTCTAGTGTTATCCGGTAAAATGTCTTAACATCATAAAAACAAGAAATTTACTATTTTACAGAATAAGAGAAGATTAAAGAAATTTGTTCATTATTAAAACAAATATTATAACTTTTATGCCAAATTTTTCAAATTAAATCATGATAAATTACATTGAAACATTTAAATAGATTTATGCCTGAATGTCTCTGTGTGTGTGTGTATGCATCTGTCTAGATCTATAGGTCATTGTAAAATTAAATAAATTAAGTTTGAAATGTATATACAAACATTTTGTAGCAGGGCTGGACTGGGACAAAAAATTGGCCCTGGCATTTTGGCCCAGACCGGCCCACTACATAGGATCACAAATCTTTGTGCAACCTTGACTATAACTCCATATGATTAAGTAGAAAAGTATAAGAGCTGACACGTGACATTACAAAAATGTAAGTGCTGTAAAAGGCTTTGCAGGTTTTAAAAATAATAGTATAAGCCAGTGAGTGCACAATGTTGTGCACCTTATGATAACACTGAGACAAGATAAATGTTACAATGACAAGCCACAAGCCCCATTACAGTGTGTGCAGAAAATTTTGATCACTTTTTTTCTGAACACCTTTTACCAATTACAAACCAAAGTAATTTTAATAACCAACATTCATTTTGTATTAATATTTTCCTTTCATCCTATTTTATGCCCTTGCTGCCCGAATCAGGATTTCTTGTATAATGGTCATACCTCAATTTTGCAATTTCCATGCATGGCATCTTTCTTATGGACATAAATAATGAATGTCCAGTGTGTGTCCCATTTTAAATGTAAAAGAAAATGTGCCTAATAATTCTGCACACTTGAATATAAGGTGCTTTTTTCTCCAGCCAGACATCATTAACAATAATGTATTACTTATAAATGCTTTATTTACAAAATTAATGGTAGTTATTAAAATTTATTTGGTTTGGAATTAGTAAAATATGTTTGATAAAAACTGTGATCAAAAGTTTGATGTAATAATTCTGCCCACACTGTATTTTATTGCAGTGTAATCACTGTCATGTTGCAAACAGCCATTGATCTATCATTTGTGTTTTTGACTGTGTCTTATTAAGAGGATATCTAACAACAGTGTTTTAAAAGCAGTTCTGCTTACCGCATGTCAACTCGCTTCTCAGTCGTCTCTTATTTTGACAGACGCACACTGACGCTGCTTGCTTCATAAAATGCCCTAAAAGTTGTTATTGGGCTAGCCAAATGTCAAATCAAAAAGAACCAATGGGCTGCTGATTAGGTGTCTCCTGGGCCGGTCTGTCCGGAAAAAAACATCTAACGCTAACTTTTTTGGAAAATGCAGTACATTGCCACCGCGCCTTTTAGCGCCATTAATGAATTACATCAAAACAAAGAAAGAAAGCAACGGGCTGCGTTGCGCGATGAACGAGTGTTATGGGCTGGTCAGACAAAAATAGTGCGAGATGATACGTCTGTATGATAAACGCGCTCTGTTTCTTGTGTGTGTCAGATCATCGCTCTCTGTTTCCATCTGACACAAGAAACAGAAGGGGAGGGGTGGAGCTTGTTAAGAGATGATTGGGCCAGCCCAGTGTCAGTATGGAAAATGAACCAATGGGCCGCTGTCCATGCTTTATGAGGCCGGTCGTTGGCCAATTAAAAAAAAAAATATATATATATATATATCATATTATATTCACCGGCCCCCAAGGACGTCGGCCCACCGGGCATTTGCCCGGTATGCCAGATTACCAGTCCAGCCCTGTTTTGTAGATGAATGATTGGCAGAACATATGGCATGGGACGCCTCCATCCTGCAGTGTATTTGTATTCATTATCGTCTCAAATCCCACAATCCTGTGCGTGTTCAAACTGCTGCTTAATTGAAAGAAAAAAATGGCATCCAAAAAAATAAAAAACTTTAAATTTACTTTCTGCTTATGTGCAAAACAAACATAACAACTATAACTAATATCTGTGAGCGCTGGCCAAGCATCTGCGTCTGAGTTTATGTATGTTTATAAAGTTTGTTTCTGACAGGAACCTGCAAACTTTCCCTCAATGCTTGGAAATCTGGATTCATTATTTGTTTACTGTCATATCTCATGAAGCACACAATGATGCATCTCTGCTACCAATACTTTTGTCTCTCTGTATCTGTTTGTGTCTTTTAGAAAGGCCATCTCATGGACATCTCTCATGTGGCCTAATGTGACATCCGCCGCTAAAGTCACAGTTTTCAGACCGTAGAGATCTCGATTGTATTTACTCGGAGCTTAAATTAAATCACTCCATTGATTCTTCACACACATCTCACTGCTGTCGGGTAATAAACACAGTTTATTCAGCTGAGACAGTGAAACAATCATTTTATCATCAAGACCTTTGTGAACGCTGTAAAATCACCTGTTGATAATGTCAGATTTAAACCATACTCATAATTCCTTTGTTGCTCTTGTACAGTTTTATAAGACAGACATTTTGGTAGTGTCAGGATTCTGCCACGAGAGTGTGGTTTTATATTTATGTTTTATTGTGATGGCAGAGTCCTGACAGTCTCTTGTTTAATGTGGAGGTTCATGCCTTGTTATGTGTGGCATGCGCCTCTGGTGTCTTGTCTTGTCCCCGCCTCCTTGTTCTCCCTGTTAATTATTCATTATCAGTTCATCCCTCTCACCTGTGTTGCCCTCGTTATCTTGTTTAGTTTCTCCTATTTAAACTCCTCTTGTCTCTTTGTCAAGTGCTGGATCATTGTGTTGTATTATGTCAAGTCTTGCTGTCCATCGTGTTCATTTAAGTAATGTTTTCATCAGAGTGTTTCTTGTTGAGTCAGTGTTAGTAATTCAAGTTTATGTTTTGTTGCCCCCTCGTGGGTTTTTGTTTTCATGTTTATTTATAATAAATGTTCTGTGTTCACTCCCCGATATCGTCTGCGCATGGGTTCTCTTGTTCTATGTCTCCAGTTCCTCACAGAATGATCCAGCCAACACTGAACCCAGCAGCGATGTCGGGGAAGTCTGCGCGTTCAGCGCATCTGGAGCTGCCGAAGCCAGCGCGTTCAGCGCGGTCGGAGTCTCCGAAGCCAGCCCGTCCAGCGCGACCGAAGCTACCGAAGCCAGCGTGTTCAACGCCGCCGGAGCTGTCGGTGTCAGCGCGTTCAGCGCCGCCGGAGCCATCGACGTCAGCGCGTTCAGCGCCGCCGGAGCTGCCGATGCCAACGCGTTCAGTGCGACCAGAGCCGCCAAAGCCAGCACGTTCAGCTCGGTTGGAGCCGCCAAGGCCAGCGCGTCCAGTGAGGCCGGAGCTTCCCAAGCCAGCGTGTTCTGCACAGTCGGAGCCGCCCATGTCAGCGTGTTTAGCGCAGCCGTAGCCGCTCAAGCCAGCACGTCCAGCGCGGCTGGAGCCGCCCAAGCCAGCGCCGTTCAGCGCGGCCGGAGCCGCCCAAGCCAGCGCGTTTAGCGCGTCCGGAGCCGCCCAAGCCAGCGCGGCCGGAGCCGCCGAAGTCTGCGCGTTCTGTGCAGCCGGAGCTGCCCAAGCTTGCGCAGTTGTCCTGCCTACAGACTTTGTTTCATGGACTTTGTTTTGTGTATCCATGGACTCATGTCTGTTTTGTCTAGTGTTTTGGTTTTGTCTTGTGTGTTCCCCTGAGGAGCGTCTGGTAGTCGCTCTTTAGGGGGAGGCTACTGTCAGGATTCTGCCACGAGAGTGTGGTTTTATATTTATGTTTTATTGTGATGGCAGAGTCCTGACAGTCTCTTGTTTAATGTGGAGGTTCATGCCTTGTTATGTGTGGCATGCGCCTCTGGTGTCTTGTCTTGTCCCCGCCTCCTTGTTCTCCCTGTTAATTATTCATTATCAGTTCATCCCTCTCACCTGTGTTGCCCTCGTTATCTTGTTTAGTTTCTCCTATTTAAACTCCTCTTGTCTCTTTGTCAAGTGCTGGATCATTGTGTTGTATTATGTCAAGTCTTGCTGTCCATCGTGTTCATTTAAGTAATGTTTTCATCAGAGTGTTTCTTGTTGAGTCAGTGTTAGTAATTCAAGTTTATGTTTTGTTGCCCCCTCGTGGGTTTTTGTTTTCATGTTTATTTATAATAAATGTTCTGTGTTCACTCCCCGATATCGTCTGCGCATGGGTTCTCTTGTTCTATGTCTCCAGTTCCTCACAGGTAGCACTTTATTTTATAGATCGGTAATAACTGGGTAATGATATAGTAATAAATACGTATTTCACTGTAATATTATTTTCATTATCATGTAGTTTCTTTGAAATTACTTCATTTCAAAGTAGCTCTGCTACTGTTCGGACGCTTTTGCTTACTGCTCTGCGCTTTGCTCTATCGCTTTTATATTTTATCTTATAATTTTAACTTCAGCAAATCAGCATAGTGCTCAAACAACAAAGCTTGGCATCAACGTCAATTTACAAACTTTCGGGACTGGAGGATTACAAAAAAGTGGAATTTTTCATCCGTCTAGCCTCCCACCGCCATCAGCTTACATTCCAGAAGGAAAAACACAGCTGCCTTCATTGAAAAGGATAAGAAAAAGGAATGCCTCATCAACAATCTACTTGCTGCACAAACTGCCACAGACTTTTACAAAGGATTGCTGTTCTTGAAACAAAGTTACTTACAGGACTACCAAACCAGACGGAACACACAACAGAGCTTCGTCATCATGGACGCCCTCAGCAAACAGCCGGTGAGTCCCATAAATCTAATGATCAACACACTAATCAATGGTACAAACAGGGAGCAAGACCCAAAATCACTCAAGAAATCAGACTGTCACGAGCATCACATTTTGCCGCAATAGCTTCCTCTACCCCAGATACAGCTAGGACAAGGATTGCAAACACTGACTTTCTACCACCACCTATACATCTTGAGAACAGATTTGAAGTATTAATGAATATGAGTGAGGAATCCCCAAATGTGATAAATGTGACTAAACACCGATCAAATCAGCCAGCAGCTAACACTGATGCTACCTGCCGCTCAAGATCGAGCAGACAGCGGCACTCAGCGCAGAGCGCATCCGAGCCCAGAACTCTGATATTAGGTGACTCAATAATCCGAAACTATAGCAACAGAGACTCAACTACGTGCTGCCTTCCACAAGCAACCGTTTCTGATGTAAACAGGGAACTTAAGAACATTCTGATGAAACATAAGACTGTAAATCGAGTTGTCATTCATGTAGGGAAGAATGATATTCACAAAGAGCAATCTGAACTCCTTAAGAGGGATTTCAACAAACTTTTTGAAACACTCAGAACAGTAAAAGCTCAGCCGTTCATCAGTGGACCACTTCCAGCAAGAGGAACAAATAGGTTTTCACGTTTGCTTGGACTTAATACATGGCTGCAAAAAACCTGCAACATAAAAGGATTGAACTTTATCAACAACTTCAATCTTTTCTGGAGTCAGAGACAACTATTTAAACAGGATGGCATCCACCCAAACAGGCTGGGTGCAAGAGTTCTAAAGGACAACATCTATTTCTCCCTTCATCATCCTTCAGCAGTGTGTGCCAATCCACTCAACCTGAATGGCACACACACACCTGGACAGAGTATGAATGACCACAGGACTTCTTTCCAGCACCTGAATGGACATGATGTTGACATATCCCACAAGGACAGAGATAACACCACTCAGCCACAACAACCACTGCTCATGGACACAATCTCAGCTGAGTCATGCCCACAGAGCTTACTACAGTCAGACTGTGTCAGATTAGAACGGCTCCAAGATTCAGCACCCAAGGACGACTTTCTGGAAAACAGCCAGGGAAACCAGGACAACATATCACAGCCTCCGGTCACATCAGAACAACAGGACTCCTCACTAGATATGTCATTCCTCTCTCCAGCATCCCCGCTTTTGACCTTCTCCGGAAAAATGGAGGAACTGGTTTATGCTGGAACTAAACTATCCCACTCTATTGCTGCAAGCCCACAGATTTCAACCAGAAAACAGCAAGCCCCAAAACCACCAAAGCCAGTGGGCCCAGTTCCCCCTCCTCGTCCTGTGAGAGCTCTTCGGTCTCTGACACAACGCCAAGGCACACACCCTCCTCCATCTGCTGTAGGTGAACCAAAAACAACTGATAATGGCTCTCAGTGATGTGTGTCGGGTTCCTGCTATGAGAATACTAATACTTTTATCAAATGTTTACAAAAGCAGGAACTCAGTGTGCCTATATCTTTCTCTATTTCTGTTTTAGTACATGATAGAAAGTGTAAGGCTAGATCAAATCGTGTGGCAAATCAATCTAATCTGCTGCCTGTGACTTGTCAAACTAAGATCTCTGTTAGGGAAAAAAATTGTACTATTAAGTTAGCACTTTTAAATATCTGTTCACTTAAAAACAAATCACTTCTAGTCAGCGACTTAATAGCCACAAACAACCTGGATTTTATGTTTCTAAATGAAACATGGCTAGAAGAAAGCTACAGTGCAACAGTCCTTAATGAAACAGCCCCTCCTAACTTTACCTATTTGAGTTTTTGCAGAGCTGCTAGGAGGGGTGGAGGTCTTGCTGCTCTTTTTAAAGATGTCTATCAATGTAAGCAAGTGTCATTTGGGAATTACCCGTCTTTTGAACATCTAGGTATTGTGTTGAAAGGTACCCCACGCATTCTACTGATCATTATTTACAGGCCCCCAAAATACTCTCCAGCATTTGTTGAGGACTTTACAGAACTGTTATCAACGATTTCCTCAGAGTTTGACTGTTTTGCTATTGCTGGAGATTTTAACATTCACATAGATAAGCCAGAAAGCATTATGACAAAAGATGTCACAGCTGTTTTAAATACTTTTGATCTGACTCAACATGTACATGGACCCACACACAATCGTGGACACACTCTAGATTTAATTATCAGTAAGGGTGTAAACATTTCATCAGTTGTTATTAAGGATGTAGCACTGTCTGATCATTTCTGTATTTTCTTTGATATATTAATCTCTCCTACTATTGAAACTAGATCTGTGTCTGTCAAAAAGAGATCCTTAAATGAGAACACCAGTGTGCTATTTATGAAGGCTATATCTTTAACACCAAGCATATCTGCAGACTCTGTTGATTTTCTCCTTGATTCCTTTAATTCGAAAGTTAAGAGTGTAATCGATGATATTGCTCCTGTAAAAGTCAGGAAGAAGAATGGCAGGCAAAAATCACCTTGGAGAAACTCAACAGAGGTGCAGAATATGAAGAGACAATGCAGAAAAGCTGAGCGCATGTGGCGGAAGACAAAACTTGTAGTCCATTATAATATCTATAAAGACAGCCTTCGTGCTTTCAGTGTGGAACTAGGCAAAGCTAGACAGACTTTCTTTTCAAATATTATAAACAAAAACATAAATAACACACGCACTCTTTTTGCTACTATAGAGAGACTAACAACCCCCCCAAGTCACATTCCAAGTGAAATGCTCTCAGACAGCAAATGTAGTGAGTTTGCTAACTTCTTCTCTGAGAAAATCAATAATATCAGAAAGGTGATCAGCACATCCTTGAGCTGCGCCGGGGTCAGACAAATCAGACCACAACATCAGAAAGTAGTTACGATGTCTGATTTCGAAGCAGTTGATGGTAAAATTTTGGAAGAAACAGTACAGCATCTTAAAACATCAACCTGTGCCCTTGACACACTCCCAACATCTTTTTTCAAAAGTGTCTTTAACTGTTTAGAAGCAGATCTCCTAAAAGTGGTAAATTCATCACTTCACTCTGGGACTTTTCCAAAGTCCCTTAAAACTGCAGTTGTTAAGCCCCTCCTGAAAAAGAGCAACCTAGATAACACTGTATTGAGCAACTACAGACCAATCTCAAATCTTCCTTTCATAGGTAAGATCATTGAAAAAGTTGTTTTCAATCAGCTGAACAAATTCTTAATTTCTAATGGTTACTTTGACATTTTTCAATCTGGTTTCAGACCACACCACAGTACAGAGACAGCGCTCATAAAGATAATAAATGATATTCGCCTCAACACAGACACAGGCAAACTATCAGTGCTGGTGCTACTCGACCTCAGTGCTGCTTTTGACACTGTCGATCACAACATACTTCTTGACAGGCTGGAAAACTGGGTCGGACTTTCTGGGGTGGTCCTGAAATGGTTCAAGTCATACTTAGAAGGGAGAGGTTATTATGTAAGTATAGGTGGCCATAAATCTGAGTGGACATCCATGACATGCGGAGTCCCGCAAGGCTCAATTCTTGCGCCACTCCTGTTCAACCTGTATATGCTCCCACTAAGCCAAATAATGAGAGAGAACAAAATTGCCTATCACAGTTATGCAGACGACACCCAGATCTACTTAGCTCTATCCCCTAACGACTATAGCCCCATTGACTCCCTGTGCAAATGCATTGATGAAGTTAACAGTTGGATGTGCCAAAACTTTCTTCAGTTAAACAAAGAGAAAACTGAAGTAATTGCGTTTGGAAACAAAGATGAAGTTCTCAAGGTGAATGCATACCTTGACGCTAGGGGTCAAACAACTAAAAATCAAGTCAGGAATCTTGGTGTGATTCTGGAGTCTGACCTTAGTTTCAGCAGTCATGTCAAAGCAATAACTAAATCAGCATACTATCATCTCAAAAATATCGCAAGAATTAGATGCTTTGTTTCCAGACAAGACTTAGAGAAACTTGTGCATGCTTTCATCACCAGCAGGGTGGATTATTGTAATGGCCTCCTCACTGGCCTTCCCAAAAAGACCATTAGACAGCTCCAGCTCATTCAGAACGCTGCTGCCAGGATTCTGAGCAGAACCAGAAAATATGAACATATCACACCAGTCCTCAGGTCGCTACACTGGCTACCAGTTACATTTAGGATTGATTTTAAAGTATTATTAATGGTATATAAATCACTCATTGGACTAGGACCTCAATACATTGCTGATATGCTCATTGAATACAAACCTATCAGATCACTCAGATCATTAGGATCACATCAGCTAGAAATACCAAGGGTTCACTCAAAGCAAGGAGAGTCAGCTTTTAGCTATTATGCCAGTCGCAGCTGGAACCAGCTTCCAGAAGAGATCAGATGTGCTCCAACAGTAGCCACATTCAAATCCAGACTCAAAACACATCTGTTTAGCTATGCATTTACTGAATGAGCACTATGCTGCGTCCGAACTGATTGCACTATATTATATATGCACTATTTTAATTATTTTCTATTTCTCTTGTTTTTATTCTTATTTTTAACTGTTTTATACTTTTATTCCTGTTTTATTCTTTTTCACACATTTAAACAGTTTTTATTAAAATCACATTTATTTTCTTTTAATTGATATTTCAAATTCATGTATCTTTGATTTTTGTTTTCTCATTTCTATGTAAAGCACTTTGAATGACCTTTGTGTATGAAATGTGCTATACAAATAAACTTTGCCTTGCCTTGCCTTGCCTAGTAACAGATAAAATTTACATTTTACCATTTAAATACTACCATGATTTGGTTAGTCTCTTTGATCACTGTGTTATTATGCCATAACATTTAAAAGTAACCATGTACTTACCAACATTTGACTCCATCATAACAGCATCAGACTGCTGTGAAGTATCAGACATTTCAGTAAGTACATATTTACAATAGTTATTACCATTTTATTATAAAATCAACAAAAATTTGCAGCATTTTTTTCAAATAAACACATATTTTCATGTTACTTTAACTCATTTCCTGCCAGCCTTTTTTAACCTCTTAAACCCTGAGGACCCAGTCCCGGGTACAAAATGTTGTATTTTGACTCAATATAAAATATTCGTTTAATCTTTAATGGTCCGTCATGGATCCCAGTAACACATATGAGATACTGTTTGAAAGCTTAGGGCCTCTACTTTCTGCAGATATGCATCACTTTGAGAAATCTTTTACTGTAAGAAAGTTATTTACACTTAATTTACACTATCACCCCCCCCCCCTCCCCATAATTTTGTATATGATTTAATATTCACCTATTTCATATTTTTCAATATGACAAACATGGGCAAGTCTTATATCAAATGAAAGCTCTCACTCTCAGGAATAAGGCTACAGCGTTATTTTTGTTCTATTATCAACACATATCCAACAATAGTTGAATGAATAATAAGGTAAAAAATCGTCTTTTGTAAACGTATGTGAAACTTGAGCATGAACTGCCTCAGATAGCACAGATAGCCACAAATGATACACCATCTTTTTTCTTAGGTCCTACTCTAAAAAATGAGTCCATTCACAGCATTTTCTTTGGTTGTGTGCATGAATAATCCCTTGCTATTTATTATATGTGCAAAACAAAAAATTAATATTTATATGAAAAATGTATTTTCGCACCCTTCAGTAAAATAAGAATAACTTTTGAATGCGACATGCTAAAGAGATCATTCTTTTTTTGGGTGTTTACTGTCTGCTGCTGGTAGCAACCAGAACTGTCTGCAGTCTGCTAGAGCACCCAGAACCAGAGTTATACACTATCAAAGGCAGTATTTACAACATAAAAAAAGAAAATTTGGTGTTTCATCGTATGAAAAACAACATAAATAACAATATTTGTCACAAACAGCAGCTTTTTATGTAACTTCAAAGGGTTTTCTTTAAAATGATATAAAGCAATTGCATTTATTCCACTGTATGTGCTTATGGGAGCACTTCAAATATTTTTAGGTGGAAATTAAATACAAAAAGGGTATTATTCCTCCCATCAGTTGGAGTAAAATAACTTTTGCATAGATTATGATAGAGAAAAAATTCCTTTTTCCTCTGTAAGCTGGCAATCAAACAAAACTGTCTGCAGGGAGCTGAGGCACCCAGGGCCAGAGTTATACACTTTCAAATAAAAACTTTAGAAAAAAACCATCAAAAAGCGCCTATTTATTTTTGTGTTTATTAGAGGACTGACATCACATACAACCATGTTTAGCACTTTCAACAGTGTTTTATGTAATTTCAAAGGGTTTCCTGTAAAATGATACCAAACATTTGTATGTAAACCTCTGCATGTGGGTATGGGAAGCTTTTGAAATTGGGTAGGCCAAGTCCAGGCGAAAATCCCCAAAATAGCTTCAGGGTGGAAGAAGTTAAGTTGCCCACCAGCATTTTGTTGTGATTTTCACAAACATTTCACAAAATGCCTTAAATGTTCTTTTATAAATATATAAACATACAAATATATCAAATGAAAGAACAAACCATCTGCTTTCAAACAAACAAACAAACAAACAAACAAAACGGAAAAAAGTTTCATCCTTCATCCATTTTGTTCTCTTACCTCTCAAATAGGTTTCTTCAAATATACCAAATTTTGAGCAAAAGCTAAAGTAATTGCATTTTTGTAAAGGAATTTTGTTATAGATCAGATTCAGAATGAAGATAAAAACATACACAGAGTTTTAAATGTTAAAAAAATTATTTTTCTTCAGTTTTTTATCAATTGAATAAGAGGCCATCTAGTGGATAATAGCGGAATTACAAATTAACGTAAAAACTCGTCAGCAAAGCGTGATTGGCAGGGAAATGTTTTCTCTTTATGCGGGAAAAGAGTTAACTTAAAAATATTAAGTTAAACAATTTCAACTTAAATTTATAATTTATGTGAACCTAAGCCAAAACTTAAAATAGTAGGTTGAATTGACTTGCAAAACCAAGTTGTTTTAACTGCATTTTTACAGTGCACAATTTACATTGTAATTGTCTGGATATTGCACAGTAATAACTTGTAATAAGTGTTATAATTATGTATATATTACCATAACATTACCCAGTTATTACCAATCTGTAAAGTAAAGTGCTACTAACATTTCTTACAGTGTAATTCAGTGTAAATCTGGGTATCATGTATGTTATGTTTTTACATGTATGGTTAGTTCAGTCTTAACTCTTTCACCGCCAGCGTTTTTTAAAAAAAGTTGCCAGCCAGCGCCAGCGTTTTTAATGATTTTCACAAAAGTTTAATGCCTTCCAGAAAATGTTCTTCTTTAAATATATAAACACACAATATATCAAATGAAAGAACAGACCCTCTGCTTTAAAAAAAAACCTTCAGGAGTTCTTTTGTAATCAGCTTTTGAATATGGGTAGGTTTCTGCAAAAACACCACATTTTGAGCAAAAAGCAAAGATAATTCCATTTTTGTGACTGACTTTTCATAGAGATTTCATTCAGAGCGATCTTTAAACAGACACGGACATGCAGCTGCTTGCCATATGGCAATACTTCAGGGTTTAAAAAGTTGCGGAAGGGCGCCACTTGGTGGATAATAGCGGTATTGCGGAAAGACGGAAATACTTGTCATTGGCGGGGAAGCGTTTTCTCTTGATTGACGAGATATCTCGTCAATGGCGGCGAAAGAGTTAAAGGGACAATATGTAGTCTTTTAAGTATTTTATTCGTCAAAATCAATGTCTTTATTAATAAATATGTCCTCATTGGTGTCCAATAACCTCTGCCAGTGATCTGAGTCTTAGGGGGCGTGCACAACAAAGCTTTTACGCCTGCGCTGGCGCATGTTTTTAATTGTTTCCAATGGAGGCTCTGCATTTTTCAAATTAAGCCAGCTGCTAGCAGTTTTCTTACACGCTGAAAAAATATTCAACTTTGGGTGAAAAGCTCCGCTCGTCAATGTCAGTTCTCACACGGCCGTCCAATCACAGTGGAGGAGGGGCGGGACATTACCACAGCAACCATCCGGCTCACAGCTGAAGTATCAGAGCTACCAAAACGCTTAGCTGAAGAAAGCTGGCACTCAGATGAAAAACAGATGGCATTCGCCGTCCTCCAGGCGCTTTCAGCCACATTTAAAAGTTTTGGTGTGCACAAACCCCTTAAGCTTAGAATTTCTTCTCTTTACTTACATTGAACGGGTAAGTCCAAGGAGGCTTTCATGTCGTTTCGCCATATTGAAAAACTATAATAGCAGAGAGGGACTAAAAGCACTAGCCTACTGCAATGCGTTTTCGTTCAGAACATGTGAACCAGCTGAAACAGACAAGGAGATCAGTGAGTACATAACGCCTACCATAGTTACAACATGCATTTGGAAAAGCGAGGCGCTAGATAGCATTATTCGTTTAAATGCAAAATACAATTTCACCACTAGATGGGGTAAATCCTACTTATTGTCGCTTTAAGGTAAAATAACTAATATAGTTTTGTGGCTATACTTTTAAAATAGCGTGTATTTTAACATTTATTCGGTTTCCCTATTCATAACAATCGTTCGGTCTTTACTATAACCACAGTTTTTGTTCAAGGACAAACTATCAAACATCTATGGGGTAATTTTACAATTTCATCATTGATCTCGTAAAATTATGCCACACATATATTGAAATATATTCAGGATATTATTCAAGCTTCCACTGACAAACCTAATGAAATGATAACACAGCATGTTAAGACATTATTTTACTATTGTACATTAAATCACAGCAATTCTCTCCGTCTTTCATCCTAGCAGGAGATGAAACAGCTTCAAGGTTTTCAAATTGTATTCAGTGAATGCAATAAGTAAAATTACAGCAAACTGTGAGCTATTTGTGGTACAGCGATATTCAAAGCAGAAACAATGCTCTATATTGTCACGATTTCAACATCAAAGTGGATTTTAACATCAAAGCTTTTTACATAGAAAACAAATCCCAGATGCCATGGAAAAGCTATAAATAGATACAATTCCAGCATCCATTTTTCTTGGACATTTGAAAAGGTAAGGACAATTTTAATCAGCAGTGCTTGAGTTCACATTGAGATTTCTGACTTTGTCTCAAACAGTTTTCAGATCTGACAAAATAATGTGGATATCTGAATAGGACGTTACACATGAGATTACCGTGATCTGTATGATCAAACTTTTACTTAAAATCTGAGGGCATTTAGAAAAAATTTTTTTGGAGGGGGGTTTAGATCCATTAAGAGTCTGATAAAAAATGCTTTTTTTTACAAGAAAACATTATATGCACTTAGAGGGTTTTGCATCGGAGCTCTTCATGTTCGGATGAGATGCACCAGCCATCAGATCTTCATATGAATGTCCTGCTCTCCTGAGCTGAGATTAAATGACAGCTACTTTAAAAGAATAAAGATCAGCACAGGGGGATTTTAACAGTATCCAGGCGCACTACTGGGAAACAACACATTTCTGCAACATCAATTAGAAAATCCTTCAGGAAAGCGAGAAACAAATAAACATGATTACAGACGCTTCAGATAAACACGCAATAAAGCCATGCACTGCTTACTGCAGACAGATTGACTCATTTGTCATCGTGATTCGAGCTGTCTTCTCAAATCAGACCGCAGAGATGTTAAAGCTGCCGTTATTGTTCAGTTTTAAGAGAACACACCAGTACTGTTATGTATTACCACCCACATTTCCATGGTAACCCACTGACTATTTAGTGTGATTTAGAGATGGCGTGATTTCTCATTTCCTTCAGGAGAGAGAAGATTGTCCACAGGATAATGAAGCTGTTAAACCTGAGTTGCAGAACCACGAAGTTGTTGTCTTAAATCTCTGCGGCAATGTATAGAAACCTGTATTAGACCATCAACAACCCAGACCACCTCACAGACAGACATACATACAGAAGGTCTATAAGGTTTAAAAAACAGAGATATAATTAAGCAGTAAGATGGGACTTCATGTCAGAATGATGTATCTTTCAGCATTGTTGTTTGGTGGTCAAATAAATTCCCTGGCATGTAAAGTTTAACAGAACTTTACAAGGCAACATGAACATTGGCCGGCTATGAAAACTCTTTACAGTACATGTAAACATGTGATTTAAAGAGTTAATTTTGCATAGTTACCATTTTAACTCTTTATGCATTCAGCAGATGGTATAATCCAAATTGACTTATAAACAGATTTACTAAATGGAGTTCATTGGGATTCGAACCCAAAACCTTTGCACTTGTAATGCAAAATTCGTCATTGTAAAAAAGTTTTATTGGTTCAACCTAAAAAAGGAGGTAACCTGATTGCCTTTTAAATTTGAGTTAATTCAACTTAAAAACAGTTATTAAAAAATGTGTAAAATTGTTGTGTCAACAATAGTTTTTTTTGTTTTTTAAGATGAATTAACTCAAAATCTGAAGAGAAACGGGTAACTTATTTTATTAATTGGAAATTTTTTACCATGTACAAATTGAGCTACTGGCACACCTAAAAGTTATGGCTAATATATATTCAGCAGGTGGTAATTGCAGAAATATTTCGCAATAACAACCTGCAGCCTATACATTATCTCGCTTATTACACAACTATTTAAGGTAAGGAACATTAAATGTTGATTAGAAATATTTTATTTGCTCATCTTTAATGAATACAGACCTTCAGTGAGGAAAACACGTTTATTTTTGGTTTTAAGATTAAATGTTCATATTTCACAAACACAATATTTGCTTTAATCATTTTTATATACAATGTCAAATATGTTATTAAAAGACAAATTTATATTTAATTTTGTGTAATATTATACTCTACCTGTCAAAATTATTTGCAGCATCTGGGTTACTGTGTTATTAGCATCTAACATCTAGCATTTTTACATTTTTGCATTTAGTATCTAGCATTTCTGCATTTAGCATTTTTAGCATTTAGCCTTTTTTAGCATTTTTAACATTTAACATCTAACATGTTTGCATTTAGCATCTAGCATTTTTGCATTTAACATTTTTGCATTTAGCATTTTTGCATTTAACATTTTTTGCATTTACCATCTAGCATTTTTGCATTAGCATCTAGCCTTTTTGCATTTAGCATCTAGCCTTTTTGCATTTAGCATCTAGCATTTTGGCATTTAACATTTTGGCATTTAGCATTTTTTTTAGCATTTTTAACATTTAACATCTAACATGTTTGCATTTAGCATCTAACATTTTTGCATTTAACATTTTTGCATTTAGCATTTTTGCATTTAACTTTTTTTGCATTTATTTAGCATTTTGGCATTTAACATTTTGGCATTTAGCATTTTTTTTTAGCATTTTTAACATTTAACATCTAACATGTTTGCATTTAGCATCTAACATTTTTGCATTTAACATTTTTGCATTTAGCATTTTTGCATTTAACTTTTTTTGCATTTATTTAGCATTTTTGCATTAGCATCTAACATGTTTGCATTTAGCATCTAGCATTTTTGCATTTAGCATCTAGCATTTTTGCATTTAACATTTTGGCATTTAGCATTTTTGCATTTAACATTTTGGCATTTAGCATTTTTTTTTTTGCATTTAAAAGTGAAAGAGAATGAAAAAAAATCCATTTTACCCTGTCTTAGTTGAATAACGGTAGTTTAACCCCATTCACGAACATACGAAAAGTGCTAGACACTCTGAACATCTCCGTTTCAATCTGAACAACGGATACATATTACGTAAAATGCATCTCACTCCCCCTTCACTCTCATTCAATTCCCTCCCCTTCAAAATAATTTGTATACATCTGGCCTCTCGCCTCCAACTGGAAGTAGGCTAAATTGCAGCAGTGTTCACGAAGTTCAAGGCTAAATGGCGAGTCGCGTTCCGAGGTGTGCTCTTATATCTGTAAAATTTTGGTCTATCTGTGTTCTGAAGATGGCGAAGTTTACATTCTTTTGAGTGGCAGCAAAAGCAGCCAATCAGCGTCAACTGCTTGCATTTCATAATGAGGTTGCTTGTTAAGCCCAAAGGGACCCCAAATAGGTGCAAAACCATGTGTTTAAAATCCTTCACCCTAAAAAAGCTTTCTGAGAGGGGTTTTTAGGAAGCTTCTAAGGCATTAAAGAACCAACCAAAATTTTGTTGTCTACATGTCACATCACAGAACAAATATAAATACCCCATTCAATCATTCTATGTCACCTTTAACATCAAAAATATTGAGATTTAGCATCTACCATTTTTGTATTTAACATCTAACGTTTTTGCATTTAAGAGAGCTGTTTAATAATAGTTACTATTTGATGAACAGGCAAACCGAAAGACACTTAAGAAAGAAAAACACTTAATTTGATCATGATTCAAGAGTTATATAAATACAAGGAACACTGACCCATCACTTGAAACAATGACAATAATTATTAATTGACATTATTAACCCTGTATGTAGAATTACAACATTGAGGTCAAATATCACAATGTCTTCAACACATCTAACTGACCCCAGCACAGACTAAAGAGGAAAATGTGTAATACACACACACACACACACACACACACACACACACACACACACACACACACACACACACACACACACACACACACACACACACACACACACACACACACACACACACACACACACACACACAGCTTTAGGGTACACTGGCTGTTCCTGTGCTCTGATAAGACACGTCCACATCAGTCTGTGTGTCTCTGTTTCTGAACATCTTAAAAGCATCTGTCACTCTGAAGTGTTTGCTTTGAGACAGACCAGCGGCAAGACACACACACACACACACACACACACACACACACACACACACACACACACACACACACACACACACACACACACACACACACACACACACACACACACACACAGAGAGAGAGAAATAATTGGCTCTTTGCTATTGGGACCTGAAATGTCAGTCCTTCAGTCCTGCTAGCAAAGTGGTCTAAGTTTTATGCCTAGTCCACACGTACACGGTTATTTTTTTAATCTTTTCCCTTCCTTGTTAAAAAATCTCTTCATCTACATGAACACGCAAAAATATGAAGCGTTGTCAATAGCATGGCAAACCAACAGATGGCGATGTATCCCTAACCGTAAGGCTGTGTTGGACAATCAGAAGCCATCATGCCATGAACAACGACGTCACAAGCCAAATCCTAGTTTTCACCAAATATATTTTAAGTGTCCAAAATGTACAAATGGGTGTGGTGAAAATATTCAATCTAAATAAGTCTTTATTTGATTATTTCAATATTTGATGTTCTGAACATGAGCGTGAAAATATACCAACCAGATTTTCATTTTAGCATGAACAAATTCTTTAAACTGACCTCTAAAATCATCTGAATTAAAACAGTTCAAAGTAATGGATGTGGTCGTTGTTTAGATGGCATGAGGACAAATGTTGTGTCCTGCTCCCAGTTGTTATCAGATGCTCTGAAATTGCATCTCGATTGGTTTGTGTAGCACCTGCTTACTGTCTGCAAGCTTGAGCTTTTTCACCAGCAGTCCCAAATCACACAAATTCATCTCTATAAACAAAGATGAGAAAACTT
Organism: Misgurnus anguillicaudatus; assembly: GCF_027580225.2. Lineage (NCBI taxonomy): Eukaryota > Metazoa > Chordata > Actinopteri > Cypriniformes > Cobitidae > Misgurnus > Misgurnus anguillicaudatus. Next base: position 217,692 of record NW_027395283.1, read on the forward strand.
TACTGGAGAAAATAGGAGAGTACACCGGAAATAAATCACATTACTGTGCTGTTGAAACTAATATGAATCTGTTTACAAACTCTCATCATTTTTCTTGTGAATAGCAACCTGCACATTTATATTTTTTTATCATTGTCAATGTTTTCAAATATTCAACTTAAAACTGAGACGAGGTCAAGCAGAAAAATATTTTAAATATTTGTATTTTCCAAAAGAAATATGTGTGCTTGCATGGAAGAAAAGTGTTTGGTGCAATTATTGTAAACGTAGATAGAGAAATATACGAATATCACAACACGTTGCTATTATAACCACATATAGTGACTGTGATTTGTCTGTACACACGAGGCTACAGGTAATAACAGTTTGAAGATATAACAGCATTAGTACCAGTATGATATGGCTATAATATACTGGGACTTACATGCATCCCAGATTCATTCAGCTTCTGAAACAAACAAACAAATAAAAACACATTTATTATATAATGATTTCTGTAGCCTCTGGATTTTATATAAATCACATTTATTCTGAGTAAATCAATAAAGCAGCCCTTTATACATAAAACAATAAAGTTTATGAATATCACAATGCACAAATAAGTTTCAACAAAGTTTAAATCTAACTTAAAGCTTTGAGAAGTGCAAAAGGTACAAAAGTTCCTGTCATATACATTGGGATTTGAAAATAATGGGAAATTTCCCAAATGTTACAGATATACCGAATGCTTTACCAGAGACGAACGTAGCAAACATTTTAAACCGTCCAGGGATTTTTTTATAGAAAGATTACACTGAAAAAAAAACAACTTGTAAAATTTACTGCTTTTTTATAAGTAAAACTTGCCTACTAAAATCAAATCAAATGTACTCAAAATTGCATGATAAAACATATGTTAAATAATTAATTAAATGTTACTTAATTATTTTACTTAGAAGTTAGATTTATTTGAATCGTTTAGGTAAAGTCTATTAGGTTTTTTTTGAAAATTGAAGCATTGCTGTCCTAATAATATTAAATAAATTGTATTTTCTGTTTGTTATTTTATTTAACATATTCCTATGGACCTAGTTATTTTTAGTGTTATAAATGGCATTATAACACAAATTCATGACTGACAACAAGTCAGTCATTGAATAAACTTGATTCGGAACAGAAACGCACACAAACTGTGTTTCTGACATGCATTATCAGCACTGTGGAGAGAATTACAATACAATGTTCTGAACAGGGTTCATGTAAAGAAACACTGATCACCTGAACGGTGACTTCACAAAATTATTATTTACAACAAAACAACATCAATAATATAAGAGCTTAAACCTTTATGACATTTTGCTAACAAATATTTAAGTAGTTAAAGTTCTTATCAGTTCTTATTCTGTGATAAAGCTTAAAAAATAAAAATATTCAGGCGCAAAGAATTGTGGGTATTCCTTACAACATGTGCAAATAAATGTAAGTAAATTTTACTTAGATTTTTTAGTTTAATGGATTTAATATTTTTAAGTAAAATGAACTAAGATTTTTTACTTGAATCTGCTAAAGTTTTTGATTAGAATTTACTTAATTATTTTAGGACTATGTGCAGTGACTATAAAACAGTTAAATAATACAAGAAAATATCTAATAAGACTTACTATTCCCACACAGTTCATTTTTTACATGAATTAATTGTGTATTTATCATCATTTTACTTAGGAAATTCTAGTTCTCAATAAATGTTAATATTATTCTGTAGAAATTATGAGAGTTAATCTAATAAATATTACTACACCAAAAAGTTCGTTTTTTCAGTGTAAGAATATAGGAGAAATATGGGAAATTATATAAACGGGATGATAATGGGATAGAAAAGTAAAATACTGGAGAATCGCGGGAAAAACCGCAGGGTGCACCCGTACAAAAGTTTACTTTTGAAAATGTACTGCCCTTGTGAAAACGTTTGTACCTTTTTCTGAGAGTGTGTAAATAATAAAAAACAGAAAGTGGTTAAACGATTTCTGTTTCACAAAGCAATCTCAATTCATCTGCTTTAAATAAAAACTGAAATACACTTCAAAAAATGATTTTCAAGAAAAAAAATCTTAGTATTTTTGTCTTGTTTTCAGTAAAAATATCAAAAAATTCTTAAGTTAAGATGCTTTTTCTTGATGAGCAAAATGACCAAGTAAATAAGTCTTGTTTTTAGACCAAAAATATGAAATTTAAGTGATTTTGTGCATAAAACAAGCAATAAATAAATAAATAAATAAATAAATCTGCCAATGGGGTAAGCTAATTTTTCTTGAAGTTTTCTTGAATTTAGTGTTTAAGAAAAATGTTCAAGTTTTTTTGAGCTTACGCCATTGGCAGATTTTATTTTGCTTGTTTTTTGCACAAAATCACTTAAATTTGAAATTTTTGGTCTACAAACTAGACTTATTTTCTTGGGTCGTTTTGCTCATCAAAAAAAGCATCTTAATTTATGATTTTTTTTGATATTTTTACTACTGCTGGGCAAAGCTTAATCTCGATTAATCGCATACAAAATAAAAGTGATTTTTTTGCATAATATATGTGGGTGTACTGTGTGTAATTATTATGTATATTTAACCACACACACACAACAATTTCAGAATTTTTTATTTATATATATTTTTAAATTTATGTATCATATAGAATATTTAAATACACTCATATATTATGCAAAAAGTTACTTTTATTTTATATGCGATTAATCGTGATTAATCTTTGCCCAGCACTAATTTTTACTGAAAACAAGACAAAAATACTAAGAAAATTTTTTCTTGAAAATCATTTTTTGCAGAGTAAAAACACAGATGCGAAAAAATTGGTGAAGATAATAAAGTTTGTTTCTGAATAACTACATTACATACTGTAGCATCTCAGGAACACAAACAGAAGTGCTGTGAATGTAGATTTATTTTTCACAATTTTCTATATGAGTTTGTACGTTAGGCTTTAATTAACAGATCTGAGTGGCAGAAGAAACGTTTGAAATCTCAGGGTCGTATGACAGCGCTGAAATTCATCGTCCTCCATCGCCAAATTACATCTGAAGTCCTTGATAAGCTAAGAAATGATGTCACCCTGAGAAAACACTATAGCAGATAAATGAACATAAGACAAGGGCAACAAATGGCAAAGTATGACAAGATGTGTTTATATGTGGCCTTCCCACAAGAACTTTCTAAAGTGAAAGTAGGTATTAAGACAGATTTTTTCTCAGCTGATGGTGAGAGGCAGGATTTCATTTGTGCTGAAACAAACCAGATCTGAATCTGGCATCTAGGTGCTAAGTCGCTGCTAATCAGCCAAACCTCAATCTCATTCTGTCTATCTTGGTTCTTTAATTGACACCCTGAAAGCCTTAGAAAGTTTAAAGTTTCCTAGTGGTACTTAAAAGATTGTGGTGCCGTTATTGTGCGCTCACTTTAGGCTTTTTTTACACAGACATTACGGAAAATGCACAGAAAATGCATCTGGGATTTATCCATGATCGTTCGATTTTTTTTTTGTTAATTCAAACTGTCAATAATTTTATGCAATCTGTGCGTGCATTCACACACATACCGTAAAAAGTGTTTAAAGTCCTGCACTTGGTAGTTTTTTTCACCACAGCATCTGAAGTTTGCTTATTATCCGTTATTTCACTATCCTGAAACTATGGACGTGCATTTTTGTTTATGATAAGATTATAAGGAAGCACATGACACGCTGTTCTAGCTGGTGAATGATCTTAGCTTCAGTGTGGATATTTGATGAGCCCTCTAATCTTTGCTTCATTCCGGTTTGCAGACATTTCTCATTGTGAACTTAAAACCCCTGCTTTAAAGAGCTGAATCATATTACTTTGTTGCGATGACAGGCATGCATTTTTGTTTATTATAAGCTCATATGAGTGCGTGACATGCTACTCTTATATGCTGGTGAATGATCTTCGCTTTTGTGCGAATAGTGACGAGCTCCCTGGTATCTACTCCAATTCAGTTTGAGGAATTTTTCTTCATGAATGTTAATCTGCATGTAAACCCCTCGTTTTAAAGAGCTGAACCATAACTTCATTTTGCAATGAGACGTGCATCCTTACTATGGCACGCCCAAACTGGCACAAACTGGTCATATGGAGCAATGTGGGCAAGTCGGCTGTTATGCACGCAAGTTATAGAGAAATAATAATAATGATTAAAATACTGTGTGTTTTATTTGGACCCACTTCTCTGTTGTCGTTGCTGCCTCCTTTAAAACACACACGGTCGCTGATTTGCTGTGCCATCTGGCATACCGGCCATTTTCCCGGTGGGCCACGGAGCTATTTGAGCCAAGATCTTGAGTCCAACAGTTTTTTAATCTAAATATTATTGTTTATGACCACCCCATAAATCCAGATAGTTGATCAGCGGCCCGATTGACATTGGGCTGGCCCAATCACATCGTTAAGCACCAACTCCTTTCACTTTGGTCCTGCCGGCGTAATGCATTAAAAAAAGCACAAGAGTAACCACCAGCCCTTGACACACTCTGTGGCCCAAAGGCTATTTTCTTCGCTGACGTACTGTAGTTACAGCATCAAAATGTTGACAAATCAAAATGAAAGGCAGCAGGAGTTTCTGTTCACAGAAGCCATCGTAAACAACTCCCAACCAATCGAATTACACGGCCGAGCAAGATTTCTAATCAATCAAATGAAAGAAATTTAGTTTTTGTTAAGATTGCCTTTCTGTCAATTTTACATATATTTTCTGGGACCAAAGTGCTGTGTGAATGAGGTTTTTGTAAACACAACTATTCTCACAGGAAGGAACAACAAATACTTTTAACAATTTTGCACACATTCTATAAAGCACTTGTTAGTGTGTTACCATCTGATTTGTCTAAAAGAGTGACAATAGCTGCGTTTCAGTAATTGACATTGCAAATTGAAAATATGGTCAATGTAAACACATCATTTTCGCAAAAAGGTTTACGCTCGTATGAAGTGTTTTTTTCAGGCAATTCGGAAAAGGTGTTTTTCGGAAAACTGCAATGTAAACAGTTTATTCGCATGTTCGGATCACCTGATGCAAGTAAGTCACATAACTATTATTTAAAGATGATCCGTATGTACTAAAACCTCCCAGAAACACCTATACGTTACTGCTCCTAAGTATAAGGGTCTTTCCTTGGCATTAATGTTTGGATAATACTCTTACGTCTCCTTCGGTTAAAAATAATGCTTAGTGTGGTGGATGTGATATTAGTAAACCTATCAAAATCATTCAGCATGATGTGGAATGACTTATCACGAGAGGAAAAACTATGTTTCAGTGCATATCATTGGTTAAAGGAAATGGCGTCATTTTTATGTTTTTGTCGAATTTAGAAAATAACGCTAACGTTTTGCACAAATATGAAATGGCAACGTAGCTAGTGAGAGAGAATTAGAGAGAAACAGGAAGACATTGAGAAGATGAAGAGGTGACAAGATCAATCAATAGTTTTATTAGCTTTGGCATCAGAAGGCAGCAACTTTAACACATTTATCTCACAGAAAGCAATTAGATGTACAAAACTGAAGACATGAACGTCTGTAGCATCATCTGTTGAACAGCTGGATCTGTCTGTAATTAATGCGGGGGTAAAATTGGGAAATCCAAAGAATTGCACTTTTTTCTAAATCCTAAAGCCTGATCGATAAGAACTTGATGGATTCTGCAGAAGATCTTCCATCAGGGAATCATGTTGGAGAGTATTTATGTGTTAATAAAGTATGATTGAAGAACAGATCACAGGTCAGTGAATGATTTGACCTAAAAATGAAAGATGAAATGTTTTGAAATACCTTTTTTTGCAATGCATTTATCATCAAACATATCCATCATAAGATTGTACCTCTGAATAGGCTTGGATAAATCTTTACCAAATCCTCACACAGGATCTTTTCTCTTTCTCTTTATCTTATAGTCTTTAACACTATCCAAAATATTACAGTCTTTACAGAAGTCTCTCAAAACCCAGAAAATCTGTCTGTTCTTTGAGTCCCGAGGACGTTCATGAGTGATGATTACTTTCTATTTCTGATACAATTTCACAATTTCATGGAGGGATTAGACCTGCCCCAGTTTTCTGCCAAAAGACACACATCATAAACCTGTTAGGATCTAATAACAGACAGAAAGTGAGACATTTTGCTGTTAAACTGATGTTAAAAGAAATGCGTATATGATTATATTATACTGAAAGATGCATTTGAATTTAAGTGCATTTACTGTATATATGTGTGAGATGAAATGTTATCGAGCTAATGCATTTTAAGTAATATACTTTTGTGCATTTGATTTACACAGTGATCATTTAACGTAAATTTTTACATAACAATGAGATTACAGTCTGGAGTACCTATAGAATAGTATTTATATCCTTCATATCTCCAAAGAGTCTTTAGTTTAATCAGATTTATAAAAGACAGATCAAGTCTAGTGAATGTTTCCCATAACGTAGGGAAAAATTCGGAAGAAGGAGTCACGAGCTGCAGGAGGAGCGAGTCACGATTTATGCAGCACTTTATACAACACTGACTGGATAACTTATGATTCACTGCATGTTCGTGCTATTTACATTATATTTACTGACGCGCCCATTTCCAACATGACACGCACACACAAAACTCCGCTGCTATCCCAGATAAAGAAGCTATATCCATTGTTACCATAATGTTGGCTTTCTTTTCCTTACATACAAAAACACACTTCTTCTTTCCTGTCATTGTTGATTCTTGATAAAAAAACAAAGCTGTCGTATGAAATGATGCCTGTAACTAGCATTCTCGGTTCTCACTCTCCTGCTGATTGACGTGTGGGCGTGGTTTTCCGAGGGAAGTGCCCATAAAAAGAAATGTTGCGTATGGTCTACCACTTATATCCCCCCACCCAAAAACACAATATAAAAATACAATATAAACAACATTACAACTGTAAGACAATCAAAACCATGTCTCAAAAACACACAGACCACCAGTAGAAAGTGAAGAGAGTTCATCTGACTGAGTGATGAAGAGTGATGATGTCACAGACCAGTTGACATGAGTGGGAAGGGTGTACTGGTTACGCCTTACTGAAACTGGAGATTTACTTCACACAAGAAGAGCTTTGATCTTCACACACTGACAACCGCTGTGCATCTGAGACTGAGGCTGTAATGTGGATGTGTTGTCACAGTGGGAATCTAATAGCAGATGACATCAGACCTTTGAAGCAGAAATCCTTCTTGAATTCTGATCGTCAGACCTGAAACTTGCTGTACGTGAATGCAGATGCTTGTAGCTACA